>NC_135803.1:118483422-118783422 GCF_964213995.1 Mustelus asterias | reverse complement strand
CTACCTTTGGGAAAAGATATTGACTATCTAGCTGATCTGTGCCCCTCATTATTTTATAGACCTCTATAAGGTCACCCCTCAGCTTTTTACGCTTCGGAGAAAAAAGTCCCAGTCTATCCAGCCTCTCCTTATAACTCAATCCATCAAGTCCCAGTTGCATCCTAGTAAATCCTTTCTGCACTCTTTCTAGTTTAATAATATCCTTTCTATAATAGGGTGACCAGAATGCAAAGAATGGTTGGAATGCGAGTCTTTACAGGTAATCAAGTCTTTGAAAGTACAGTGTGCATGGAGAGAGGGTTAATCACAGGTTAAAGAGGTGTGAATTGTCTCAAGCCAGGACAGTGACTAGGATTTTGCAAACTCAGGGAGTATGGGGGGGGGTTACTAGAAGTGTGACATGAACCCAAGATCCCGGTGGAGGCCGCCCTCATGCGTGTGGAACTTGGCTATCAGTTTCTGCTCAGCAATTCTGTGTTGTCGTGTGTCTTGAAACTTCTAACACGTTAGCTACATTGTTGTCCTCTGTGGAGGGTGGCACGAGTGGAAATCAAGAAAACCTTCCTCTGAACCTTTTCACCAAGATGCATCTCAAACTCATCAGCTGGCCTGCTCCATCAGTCTCCTGAACTATTGCCTCTTTCCACATTTACTATGAGAGCCGCTAGATTTTCCTTGCCAAAGCTTTGGCAGAAACCAATATTGGATGGCTGAAAAACCCATTAGAATATCTGCAGCCTTTTTAAAGGCTAACACGCTCCCACATGCAGTCGCATATCTTTAAGTGGCCATACCATTTAATTATGCCAGCTGCTCTTTTGACAGCTGCTGGCATGAAATTGCTGCTCCTCACTCTCTGCCAATGTTCCAGTGCTAGGACCAGTTCGAACCAGGAATTTGTTTGCATATTTAATTAGACCTGCTCTCAGGAACTGCAATGCCCACTGACCTCTTCCATCCCAGTTTCATTTATTAAATTTGCGGAAGAGTTGTCCTTATATTCCTTTCCATTGCATCTTCAGTCACTCCTCCCACACTTGGAGAGAAGGACTTCGGCCAAAAACTTTTGTGTGCTGCCTTTGAATTAAATGTAACAAACTCATGTGAATAGTCAGCTCATCATATATGTAATCAGATATCGGAGTATTTCCATTCAAATCAAATTCATTCCAAGTTCCAAATTCCTCCATTTCCTGAAATTATTTGTTTGATGCATTACGCAATGATTTTCTTTTAAATCAAGCTTCAGTTCAAAGTCAAACAAGGAGCTAAGCAAGCATAAGTAAATCAACAGTAAGAGTAAAAATCCATGTTTATTAATAATAGCCCGGAATGTCCTGGGATAAAGTACAAATCTCTGATTTAAGCAAAATACTGCAGATGCTGGAATCTGAAACAAAACAGAATCATAGAATGCCTACAGTGCAGAAGGAGGCCATTCAGCCCATCGAGTCTGCATCAACCACAATCCCACCCAGGCCCTATTCCTGTAACCCCATTTATTATTTACCCTGCTAATCCCCCTGACACTAGGGTCAATTTAGCATGGCCAATCAACCTAACCAAGAAAATGCTGGAAAATCTCAACAGGTCTGACAGCATCTGTGGGGAGAGAATAGAGCCAATGTCTCGAGTCTAGATGACCCTTCGTCAGAGTTAAGGGTAAAGAGGACTCGAAACGTTGGCTCTATTCTCTCCCCACCGATGCTGTCAGACCTGCTGAGTTTTTCCAGCATTTTCTACAAATCTCTGACTGTTGTAGTATTTTGTGCTCCTTTACCTGTTATAAGTAGGAGCAGAAATAAGGAAGGAATTTCTCGACATCAAAAATTTCCTGAGCAATTTAATAAAGTTGTATTGGAACTGTTGCTATTTTCCATATGATTTTTCCTTATAAAAGTAAGTGAAATACTTATTTGCCACATCGGAACAATATATTAGGTTGCCCGGAAGTTTAAAGTCTTTTGATTAGTGTCACAAGTAAGCTCACATTAACACTGCAATAAAGTTACTCTGAAAATCCCCTCGTCGCCACGCTCCGGCAACTGTCCGGGTACACTGAGGGTGAATTTAGCAGCAATCCACCTAACCTGCATGCCTTTCAGGCTGTGGGAGGAAACTGGAGCACCCTATAGTGCAGGCAGCCTGTTGGGTGCTGTGCCCTGTTGCCTGAGATGACCTTGGCGGCCCCAGCTTTTGGTAGTTTGAGGCTCAAGCACCCTCTTGGCAGGAAATACTGGGATCACTGGCAAATGGAGCAGGAGTTCATCTTTGGGAATACCTTGAAATTATGCTCCGAAGCTGCAGTGCTGGTACTCCTGGTCTCTGTCGGTGTGCAATCGCACCTCCTTGACTGCAGGAGGAGAAGGGGAGGCTGGAGGGTGATTGAGCTGGCACATCCCCTTTCTGTTTAGCCGGTGCTGGAGCCTGTGGCTAGAGTGATGGAACGCAGGTCTGAGCGCAATTCCAGCAGCCACTGATTGGTCTAGACCTGATAAACACACATGAGAACCTGGGAGCAGCTTCCTAACAATCAGAGCTGTTCCCCTTTAATAGGATCAGCCTGCCCTGAAGAAGTGCTGGAGAGCCACACACGCTGCTTTCTCCCTGTTGAGCATTCAGCCAGCCAGCAGCGCAGGTTGCACTTGGCTGATCATTCCAATCACTCAAATGAGAAGGCAGCATGCTGTTCGCTTATTGCTTGCCTCCACCAGTTCGAGCGAGGGTACAGCACAAATTGTGACCCCCCATACTCAGCAATAGGAGCAAGTCAATTTTTAGCCCACGTGGTTTTAATGTTGCTTTTAGCTTTGATTTACCACAGGGACATAAACAACTCTGTAGATGTTCTAGCCAATAATAACGGTACTAGTGTCACAATAACTGTGATGTTACAGAGTATAAGCTAACCATTTTACAAATGCAATCAACCAACATTCCTTATTGGCGTGCAACTTAAAGTGACACAATGATTAGCACTGCTGCCTCACAGCGCCAGGGACCCAGGTTCGATTCCCGGCTCAGGTCACTGTCTGTGCAGAGTCTACACGTTCTCCCCGTGTCTGCGTGGGTTTCCTCCGGGTGCTCCGGTTTCTTCCCACAGTCCAAAGATGTGTAGGTTATGTTGATTGACCACGCTAAATTGACCCTTAGTGTCAGGGGGACTATCAGGGTAAATGGGGTTATGGGGATAGGACTTGGGTGGGATTGTGGTCGGTGCAGACTCGACAGGCCACATGGCCTCCTTCTGCATTGTAGGATGCTATGATTCTACCTCAGCTGCAGATGACAGGCTAGCACCAAGGTTCTAAAATTTATTTATTAGTGTCACGAGTAGGCTTAAATTAACACTGTAATGAAGTCATTGTAAACATCCCCTAGTCACGACACTCCAGTGCCTGTTCAGGTACATTGGGGGAGAATTTAGCATGGCGAATGCACCTAACCAGCACGTCTTTTGGACTGTGGGAGGAAACTGGAGCACCCGGAGGAAACCCACACAGACACAGGGAGACCGTGCAGACTCCACACAGTGACCCACGCTGGGAATTGAACTTGGGTCCCTGGCACTGTGAGGCAGCAGTGCTAACCACTGTGCACAATTATAGGCCGGTGAGCTTGACGTCCGTGGTAGGGAAGTTGTTGGAGAGGATTCTTAGAGACAGGATGTATGTGCATTTAGAACGGAACAATCTCATTAGTGACAGACAGCATGGTTTTGTAAGAGGGAGGTCGTGCCTTACAAATTTGGTGGAGTTTTTTGAGGAAGTGACAAAAACGGTTGATGAAGGAAGGGCCGTGGATGTCGTCTATATGGATTTCAGTAAGGCATTTGACAAAGTCCCACATGGCAGGTTGGTTAAGAAGGTTAAGGCTCATGGGATACAAGGAGAAGTGACTAGATGGGTGGAGAACTGGCTTGGCCATAGGAGACAGAGGGTAGTGGTCGAAGGGTCTTTTTCCGGCTGGAGGTCTGTGACCAGTGGTGTTCCGCAGGGCTCTGTACTGGGACCTCTGCTATTTGTGATATATATAAATGATTTGGAAGAAGGTGTAACTGGTGTAATCAGCAAGTTTGCGGATGACACGAAGATGGCTGGACTTGCGGATAGCGAAGAGCATTGTCGGGCAATACAGCAGGATATAGATAGGCTGGAAAATTGGGCGGAGAGGTGGCAGATGGAGTTTAATCCGGATAAATGCGAAGTGATGCATTTTGGAAGAAATAATGTAGGGAGGAGTTATACAATAAATGGCAGAGTCATCAGGAGTATAGAAACACAGAGGGACCTAGGTGTGCAAGTCCACAAATCCTTGAAGGTGGCAACACAGGTGGAGAAGGTGGTGAAGAAGGCATATGGTATGCTTGCCTTTATAGGACGGGGTATAGAGTATAAAAGCTGGAGTCTGATGATGCAGCTGTATAGAACACTGGTTCGGCCACATTTGGAGTACTGCGTCCAGTTCTGGTCGCCGCACTACCAGAAGGACGTGGAGGCGTTAGAGAGAGTGCAGCGAAGGTTTACCACGATGTTGCCTGGTATGGAGGGTCTTAGCTATGAGGAGAGATTGGGTAAACTGGGGTTGTTCTCCCTGGAAAGACGGAGAATGAGGGGAGATCTAATAGAGGTGTACAAGACTATGAAGGGGATAGATAGGGTGAACGGTGGGAAGCTTTTTCCCAGATCAGAAGTGACGTTCACGAGGGATCACGGGCTCAAGGTGAGAGGGGCGAAGTATAACTCAGATATTAGAGGGATGTTTTTTACATAGAGGGTGGTGGGGGCCTGGAATGCGCTGCCAAGTAGGGTGGTGGAGGCAGGCACGCTGGCATCGCTTAAGACTTACCTGGATAGTCACATGAGCAGCCTGGGAATGGAGGGATACAAACGATTGGTCTAGTTGGACCAAGGAGCGGCACAGGCTTGGAGGGCCGAAGGGCCTGTTTCCTGTGCTGTACTGTTCTTTGTTCTTTGTTCTTTGTTCTTTGCTACTGTGCCATCCCCAATGTAATGGAAGAAAGCGTTGTTGTGGTAAAAGATTGAACCCAGTCAAATCTGTAAATTGCAGCAACAGAGACTTTTATTCACAGGCATGCTTGGGAGACACAATCTGCTCCTACTAGGTGTCTGCCTGATACAAAGGTTGCAGAACATCTTTTGCTCATCACCTTTACAAGATAAAATCCTGAAGCAGAATTATAGGGGCCGCAGCTATCTCCTTTATCCCACTGAAGGCTGAGGTCTGTGCTTCTTATCACATTTTTGCTTACCCATCCTGTGAGGGTCAGTTTGTGATTGTCATTTTCCCACACCATCATGCTGAGAAAGGGTTCTAATCACTGTTCTTTTAAAACTTGTTAATGCTCATCTTTGCCGACTCCAAAGCTATTAATGTTAAATGTCAAATTATTTCAATTGCCCCAGTTCAGCGTAAACTTAAAACATTATAAAAGCACATTAATCATTTCATGGATGTATTCAGTTGTGTTTGAGCAAGTACTTTGAAGCACTTTATTCATGTGTGATGGATGTTCATGATTTTGGAGCTTTGCTAACTGATAGGGGCTTTTAAGGGAATGGCATTTTGTAATGTATTATAGTTGGTGTATGTTTTGTCCCTTTAAGAGGTGAGTGATGTGAACGCTGGTTCATTAGCAAGATTAGCAAGATTCTGGCCTTTAGTTTCAATCTTGTATCAAGCTTTACAGTGAGCACAGCTCTGAACAAAAACTGCCCGTTAATACAGCAAACCATGCGTTGAATGTTCTTTAGTTCTGATTGTCTGCTGGTAAATTGCTCAGTACAGAATACATTTTATTGACTTTAAATGAAGGGTAATGTGAGCCTATGGAATCATC
Organism: Mustelus asterias; assembly: GCF_964213995.1. Taxonomy (NCBI): domain Eukaryota; kingdom Metazoa; phylum Chordata; class Chondrichthyes; order Carcharhiniformes; family Triakidae; genus Mustelus; species Mustelus asterias. Next base: position 118,777,562 of record NC_135803.1, on the reverse strand, counting down.
ATTTATTTTGGGGCCTCAGAAATAGTGTGCAGGTTTCTATGTTTGTCACCTGTTGTTGGGTCCAGGGTTTGAACCCGGCCGGCAAGCCAACATGTGGTGCTCACCCCCTTATCAATATCGTTGCTGTTATCTCTCAGCCAAAGCCTTCATTATATTACAGGTGCATTGCATAGAGTTCTCAGCAGGATTTGGAGCAGGCACCATTGAGTCATGGGCAACTGTTTTGAAATTAGGAAGTATGTGTTAATTTGATCGAGCCATGCATATGTTATGATCCCAGTTGATGTTACAACTGGATGGGAAGATGCTAGAATGGAATCTTTGCTCAAAAGATTTTGGGGAATATTTGGGCGATCTTACCTTCTCGTCGATGGACGGGGCGAACTGGTAAGATAATGCAAAAGGCGATAAATTGGGTTCGCGCCCAATTTCTCTCCTCTCGCGATCTTATTGGCACTGGATATCCATCAATGGGCACCAGTCATGATGGCCTTGCCGGTAGCACCGGAGGCCATTGAAGCCCGCGAGGGAGGTCAGGGGACACGGTCTGTGTGCCCTGGGCAGTGCCAAGGGGGCAGAGCCTGAGGGGAGTGCGGCCTACTGAGAGAGGGTGGGGCCTGAAGGTGGCAGGGCCTAAGGGGAGACAAACAGGGGGACACTGCGCACTCTGCAACTGGGATCAGTGGGGTGGGGGGGTGGGGGTGACACGGCGCACTCAGTGGGACTTAATAGTAGAGAGGCTTCAGGGTCACAAACCTGGTGAGGACCTCACTTTTTCAGATCCACAGGAGGCAGAGGCAGGAACATCCCAAGAATGCAGCACTTGGAGGACAACTGGATGCCAAAACTTTGATCATCCCCAGTCAGGTGACGTGAAGCAGTTGCTAGAGCCCCAAAGGCAGAGTAAAGGACCTCAGGAAGGGATGTCTGCATGACTCTTCAGATTGCAAGGCTGAATGGAGGAGTTCCACACTCTCTATCTTAGGAGATCGTGCCTGCACTCCGAGACAGCCAAGTCAACACTGAGAGGGTGCTGACCGCAGTGGAGACTTTGGTGCAGGGCTTCTGCCCTGCACTGGTGAAGGCCATGGTGCAGGCATCAGCTCCATTGGGAGAATGTGAACTCCATTGTGAGGCACCATGTCAGAGGATGGTGGGGCTTATGCATCTCACTCCAGCTGCCCCTGTATCCAAAGGAGGAACACAGTAAGAAGTCTCACAACACCAGATTAAAGGAGGAAGCCAGGGCCCCTTGAGCACCCGTAAGGAGGAGGAGAGGCTGGTCCATAGCTCAGAGCCTTCCACCTGGGAGTTTCTGGGAGTGTCTGACCCATCTGACTCCCTCTCATCTCTGACCATTCCAGCTCCAGACTCAGAAACTGAGGAGGATTTGCAGCACCACACCACAGCACCCTGGGCCTTCTCAGCACCAGAGAAAGCCCGCAAAAATCATCACAGACAACAGGGCACAGCAGACAGAAGGCTGCCTCCACCTCTGCTGTGGATTCAGGGCAGACACCAAGACATCGAGGTGAGTTTAGAAGGGAGTTCAGTTGCACTGAGTGGGCTCTCGTGTTGTTAGGCAATTGTAGAAAGCAAACAGTTATGTAAAGACTAAACCACCTTTGTCAATGTATTATGCCTCACTTTTTGCATCAGATTTGTGACTGCCTTCTCATTATCTCTCTCCATGGACCCGCTCACTGCCTGCATACCTCTGAACTCCCCTTTGGAAGTAAGGTCACCAGGTTTCTGTTTTTAAAAAGTTGTAAAACTGGCTTGACGTCATGTCGCTGGGGCAGATTATCGAGCGTGGTGGGAGGTTACAGCGGGACTGTCCACTAATGATATAATAATGAATTCAAATGGGTTTTCCCCCCACCTTTCTCGATGGGAACTGCATCACACCAACGGAGGAGGCTAGGGACATTCGCTGTGGGAAATCTCACCATTTAAATCCTTTCTTTATTGGTTCCCATTGGTATTTTGCCCCCCGACTCCATTGCCACCCACTGCAAATGACGGCATAAAATCCCAACCATTAACTCTGTTTCGCTCCACAGATGTTGCCTAACAAGTTTTTTTGTTTTAATTTCAGAATACCAGCATCCACAGTATTTTATTTTTGTATGAGTATTTAACCCACTGCTTTGGCTGCCTGGGTCTCTGGTGAATTGTACAAAACCATTGGCTCTTCTGAACAGGATACTGGTGACTGCTCTGATGCATTTTTGAGTGGCTGACTGCAAAATGCCATGCATCTCCCCCCATAGGGCCTTGGGAAGACCCACTGGCGTAGAAATTCACTGCTGCGGTGACTTTGAAAGCTTCAAGCATCTGTAATATTTTACTTTTGAGTTACTTTTGTCTCCATTCTATCTCACCATTCCTTCACTGTCGCTGGGGCAAAACTCTGGAGCTTCCTTCCTAACTGCACCTATGTCATACGAGCTGAAGCAGTTCTAAAAGGCAGCTCTCCACCACCATCTTCTCAAGGGCAATTAGGGATGGGCAACAAACATTAGCCTTGTCAGCAATGCTCACGTACCATAAAAGAATTACAAAATGGAATTGGGATGCGGTGCTTCAAGATTGTATACGCTAAGTGTAATAAGCCTAATATTTAAAATGGTTAAGGTATGTTGAATAATCCCTTTGCTTGCTGCTGAACCTAAGGACCTAACCTACTTGGAACATGCCTGTTTTATTAGTTCAAAAGCAAGGAAGATGTGATCATAACAGTAGTCAGCTTTGTATTTCCTCTTTAAGATAATTAGTGAATGAGGTGACTGACTATTGCCACGATCAGGTAGGAGGGGTCGAAAGGCTCATCTCTTTTCTCTCTCCTCATTAAAAGATAAAGGATATGTTTGCCAATTTACTGTGTACTTAATTTTTTACATGCTGCGATCATAAAAGAACTAGCCGCATAGGTTTTCTTCAGTGTAATGAAGAAACAGATAAGTTGTGTCTTGCTCAAACTTCTGAGGTGATCTAAAGTCTTTCAGTCTTCTTGGAGACAATGCCGGGGTGTTGAATTCTTTCCTGAAGAAATCTTTGACTACTGCAGGATGGAGGCAAAGACTAAGTCAAATTAGTGAGAGGGAGGAAGAGAAACTGAGAGACAGTATTAGTTCTGTTCTTATTGGAAACCCATGTTCTTAAAACCACACAAAAAACTCGGGTTGCTCGTGTGATCCCTCTCCCAGTGCCAATAATTCAAACATAATTGTATATTCCTATTATAACTGTTAGCTTGTCTGGAGAGCTATTTCTAAAATTAAGGGTTTTTTTGTCCAAGCAATTAGCCTTTGAACAGTTCATCTTCACCTGTTGAATATTGTAGGTGGCTTCCATTTAAGGAAGGTCTTTCACAGTCTCAGGGTGGGGGAGAGGGGCGTGTTGCCCTTAAAGGGACAATCACCACAGGGCTCATTGTCTTTGGTGACTTTTGCAGATTTGCCATCTCCCCTCCTTTGGGTTGGAATGTGGAACGTACTTATTAATGTAAATTAGTGTCAGCCACCTTTGTAGGTTGAAATCACTTTAGGCCTTTTCAAAACATCTTTCCTTTTAAAGGTCCAATTTCTGTTTTCAACCCTAAATTAAAAATTAATCTTTGATATACTTGTTCACTTTCCTGTGAGGCAATGGGAGAAAAATTAAGGATGAGATTTTTCCATGATGCCCACCGCAGGATCAGAAATTCCACCCCATTCCCCGCCCCGTCAACGGGACTCTGGCTGGTCCGTCAAATTTTTCCCTCCCACCCATGACGATTCTCACCATGGGTGTAACCAGAAAATCCAAGCCATGGTAACAAGAGTTATTCAGTGAGAGCATGACTGATCTGCGGTCTAACCCCACATACCCATCTTTGCCCCATATCCCTAGATATCATTAGTTAACTGAAATCTGTCAATCTCTGATTTAAATTAATAATTGACCCAGCATAACTGCCATAGATGGCCAAACATCTACTGCAATTTGTGTATCAAAATGTTTTGCTAGTTCAGTCCTGAAAGACATGGCCTAAATTTAAAGCTGTCTCCTCTATTCTTAGGTTCTCAGGACAGCAGAAACATTTTCTATCCTATCTGTTACCCGTAATATATTGAAAAATTAAATCTAACCATCCCTTAATTTTCTAATTTGCAGGGAATATAACCTTAATTTGTGTAATCTCTCCACATAATTTAACCCTTTAGTCCAGCTATCATTCTGGATAATCTACCCTGTACTCCCTTCAAAGCCACGATATAATTCCTAAGGCATGATAACCAAGATTGAACAGAGCACTTCAGGTGTGATCTAACTAGATTATTGTAAAACTATAACATGACTCATAACCCCTTGTATTCCAGTCCTCTAGATATAAGGGCAAGTCTTCCAGTATAGAATCATAGAATCCCTACAGTGCAGAAGGAGACCATTTGGCCCATTGAGTTTGCACCAACTCTCTCTGACAGACTACCTTACCCAGGCCCTTTCCCCACCCTATCCCCGCAACCCCACACATTTACCTTGGCTAGTCTATCTAGTTTACGCACCTTGGGACACTAGGGCTCAATTTAGCATGGCCAACCAACCTAATCGGCACATCTTTGGACTGTGGGAGGAAACTGAAGCACCTGGAGGAAACCCACGCAGACATGGGGAGAACGTGCAAACTGCACAGAGAAAGCTGGAATTGAACCCAGGTCCCTGACGTTGTGAGGCAGCAGTGCTAGGCGCTGTGACGCCCAAAGTAGATCTTTTATATCTATTCATGAAATTTTAATGGGGACTATGTACATGGACTCAAGTGATTTATGAATCTCCACTAATTTCACATTTAGAAAGTATTGTGATCTATTTATTTGAGATTCAATTCGATGACACACAATTTCTTGTACTGAAATCCATTTGCCATTGTTGTTTTGCATCCTCTTAATCTATGAACTCCTTGTGGTGAACCATCATTGGTTCCCACTGGATAGTGCTGAGCCAGGGGCTGGCCAGGACTACAAGGATGTACATATGTTACTGTTGGATTGTGCTATTGTTGCTGTTGGGTTAGGGTGGGGTTGTTACACCTGTGTATGATAGTGTTGTGGCACATCCCAGTCGGGCTCCGCCTCCTGGGAGAGGTATAAGAGTCCCTGCTCTGGCCGGGACCCCTTCAGTCTGGGATAGTGTACATAAGTTCTGATAGCTTCATTAATAGTAAATAAAGCCTTCATTTACTGAGCTTCGAGCCTCGTGTCTAAATTGATGTGCATCACTCCTCTTTTTAATTTTATGCTTCTATTTACAGCTTACAATACTGCCTATCTTTGTGTCATCGAGAAACCTGCATATGAGGCTTCCTATCACATCTTTTAAGGTGTTGCCACAAATGCAGTGAATAGTTGAGACCCTAACACATATTCCTGTCAGAAGGTGCTATGCAAATGTTGCATGAAAATTGGTTGCTACGTTTCTCTACATGATGATGTTGACTTTCAGAAATGACTCATAGGCTGGGATTTTCCAGCCCCCTCCCATCCTGCCCCCCACCCCCTTTCCCCAGTGGGCTCCCCCCATAACAGGGCAGGTGAGCCATTGAAATCTCTGTTCACATTGGTTGGACTGGAAGATCCTACAAGCTTGAAGGGTTGGAAAATTCCAGTCATTTTCTGCAAAGGTGGTGAAAGGCCAGTTCTTTCTTTCGTTCAGTTCAACCCTACAACTGTCCGAATCCCAACCAATTCACTCGTGAAGGAAACTCTTTACTCATACCCGATTACTTACCACTACTCTTTCCCCAACTGCGGTCAGCCAATGTGCACTTTAGATGGATGCTTGAAGCTTTTGGGCTACATGGTTTAGCCCTTAACGCAGTAGCTGTAGAGAGAACACAGCCACCTTTTCATTCGACAGTGTGATAATTAAATGCTTGTGCAGCCTGGTTACCTTGTATGGTGTTATTTCAGCACCTCTCACTGTTCCCATTTTGAACAGCCCGCAAATCCTCTGCCTAATGCAGAAAGCCTGTGTGTTGTCAGTGTGCCTTGTTTCAGTGTTTAAATGCTGTAATTATTATAACAAGATTTTCACTGTGGCCTGATTTAGCAAAGCCTAAGATAATCTAGTAGGGCAGCCTAATCAGTATCATTCTGACAAACTCAACAGTTATAATGATGTACGGGCGTATTTATTTAACAGTTACTTTTTTTGCCACCTTAGAAGGTACCATGGAAGCTCTTCTGTTTTCAAATATTTGGAACAAAGGGTGAAATGCATGTCCCTACAGTTCATTTTGTGGTGTTGCACTGCTGTATTTGACCAAAAGAGACTCATTTTGTCGGCAACTCTTGCTATGTAGATAAACTCCACAGTTAACCTATGCCACCACCCTCCTGCTAACAACACTGAGCTTTTTGACCAGTTATTGCTTTTATTGGTTGGGGGGAAAGGATGTTCGTCAGAACTTACTGCCTTGGTTACCTCCTTCATTCTACGTGTTTCCAATTGTCCCACCTGTCATTGGAAAGGCAAAAAGAACTTGCATTTATACAGCACCTTTCAGAGCTTACAATATCCCAAAGTGTTTTGCAGCGTGATCTCGTTGTAATGTGACAGTCAGCTTTTGAACAGCAAGCTTCTACAAATAGCAATGTGATAATAACCAGACTACCTGTTTTAAAAATGTTGGTCGAGGAATAAGCAAAAGGGAAGATGTCCCCCTGCTCTTTTTCAAAATACACCTGAGGGGGCAGATGGGGGCCTTGGTTTGACAGGAGGTGGCACCTCTGACGAGACAGCACTCCCTCAGTATTGCACTGGGAGTGTCGGCACAGATTTCTGTGCTCTAGTGTCTGGAGCAGGACTTTGACACACACAACGTCTGACTCAGACATGAGCGCTACCCATTGAGCCATGGCTGGAATAGAGTTAAAAGATAAACAAATCCTTCAGTGGGTTTCAGTAAAACCAATATGGGCAGGAGACCTTGTCACAAAAACGAGTTCAGGGTGGCACAACCCGGGTTCAGTTCTGGCCTCGGGTGACTGTGTGCAGTTTGCAACCTCTCCCCGTGTCTGCGTAGGTTTCCTCTGGGTGCTCCGGTTTCCTCCCACACTCCAAAGATGTGCAGGTTAGGTTTTTTGGCCATGCTAAATTGCCCCTTAGTGTCAGAGGGATTAGCAGGGTAAATATGTGAGGTAACGGGGATAGGACTTGGGTGGGATTGGTGTCGGTGCAGGATGGATGGGCCAAATGTCTTCCTTCTGCACTGTAGGGATTCTATGATTCTATGCCATCAGCCATTTTCTACCTATTAGAGTACCTGCCCACTGTCCCTATTCTTACACTTGCTGCCAGCCAATCTCCTAACCAGGAGAATTATTGCCCTCATAGCAATTTTGCGCCTCAGAAATAGACACCAGGGTTGAAGTTTTGGGATGGAGTGCGAGATACAAGAGGCTGCACTACTGAAGTTCAAGGTCTGCCTGATGTCATGTAAAGGAACTAGCAATTTGCCTGCCTGAAACAAGGTAGTTTCAGGAACACCCTCCCACCTCCGAAGTTAGGGTAAGAATAGGCTATGCAGGTTCCACCTAGGCCTGTATTGGCCTAACCAGCAGTAATTTAAAGGGGTAAATGCAGGCCACATGAAAAACAATCACAAAACTTTTACAAAGTTATATTTTGTGGAACTCCCCCGGTTTCACAAAAATAATGTTGACGGCCCAATTTCAACACCTCCCCACCATTTCCATCGATTTCACCTCCTCCCTACTTCCAAGACGTACCTGCAAGTTGGTATCTAATGTAATCAGGTCTTTACTGGCAACTGCATTCAAGTTCCCATTTCTTCACCAACAGTTCATTGCTTCTATTCAAATGAGACCTCTGTGGAATTTGGTTCTAATGCCAGGATGGCATTGACTGACGCATCGAGAAGTCTTTCCACCTCCGACTTGCCAACCATTTGCAACACAAAACAAATTTCTTCCCCCAATGTAACGTACAAGTAAAGTTAAATATTGCTTAATTTCTTCTTGTAAATAAAGCTGCAGAAAGCACAATGAGCCACGACGTAACCTTAAGATATGTGGAAAAAACAGAACAGGATGACAGCAGGGTAACAGTTTGTAGGGATTGGATTGGTTGTCCCTCCCACCTGCCAATCAATGGGGGAGAGGGGGAGGTGCTGAGGCGTGGCCCCTGGTTGAAAGATGGCGCCAAGTGTGTAAGCATCACAATGAGTGTTGTAAATAAAAGTTAAGTTTATCTGCACCAAGTTATTACACAGATTTTCATCCATGTTGATGTTTAACAATAGAAATATCAACTAGCACTACTGAAGTTCAATGTTTTTTTAAATAAGTCCCTTCAGAATCCTTTTGAAATCTTGTTGAATTTTGGGAATAACAATTAATTTGATCAAATTGGTTATCAAGAAACAAAGCCATGCTTTTATCGCTATGTTGGTAATCATTGCAATAAATAGAAATTATATACATATTAAACTAATTATATTCTGCTAATATGTTCCATTTCAAACACTGTCATATAATAAAGTGAATGGTTCCCTGCCTCACCATAACCCTTAATTCCTTTACTGATCAAAAATATATCTATCCTTGCCTTAAAAACATTCAATGAGGTAGCCCCAACTGCTTCACGAGGCAGGGAATTCCACAGATTAACAATACTTTGGGTGAAGAAGTTCCTCCTCAACTCAGTCCTAAATCTGCTCCCCCTTATTTTGAGGCCATGCCCCCTAGTTCTAGTTTCACCTGTCAGTCGAAACAACCTCCCTGCTTCCATCTTATCTATTCCCTTCATAATCTTATATGTTTCTATAAGATCTCCCCTCATTCTTCTAGATCTCCCATCATTCTTCTGACATAATAAACTATTTCAAATGTTCCAGTTTATTACATTTCTTGCATTTTGATTATATGTTGGAAAGTTATTTTGACTGTACCTTCAGTTTTACAGTACACATCGCCAGGGGATTTTGAGTTTGCCAAGCTCTCCCCTTTTGAGAATGATTCCATTTATTTCCTGTCAGTGCACAGACCCTGACATTCGCTCAATCTGATCTAGCTCTTCAGTTAACCTCGGGCTCGCTACCTGGTGTATTATCAGCTCTGAGTGACATCCCATTTGGACGGTTATGCCTTGTGTCAGCTCAGATGTCATTTGCAGGTTCCGTGAAAGGTGTCTGAAAACAATACCAATCACAATCCTGACTTCAATTCACTCATTTTAGCTCAAGTTGAATTCACAGTGAGCCACTACATATGAAGAAAATGGACAAATCATTCTGGATTCATGTATTGATACTTTCTGGTGGCCAAATGTCCCATTGTGGATCCGGTTCTGAAGAAAAGTAAATATTTATTAGGCTTTTGCTATTTCAGCTATTTTTTCTGATCTTCTAACTCAAATTCACAAACTTACAAGGCACTCTGCTGCATGTACCAGACCATAAACAAGAGTGCAAACCTGTTAATCACTATCTCCATTGCTGCATTTCTGAACCATAAGAGTCTTTCTTTACACACCCACCACGCTGATGAGCTGTCTAAAGCTCTATCTTTCTGGTACATTGAATATTGACATGTTGAATAAATTTTGCTTTCCACCTCGCAGGTTATTTCACTCCTGAGCAATCATATTGTATAAATAGGTCAGGGACTGGGAAGGAGCGAATGAAAGCTAAACATCAGGAGTTGGCTTCCTTTTCCAGGGAAGCACTCAAGAGCGAGATCTTAGCAAGGTGAAAACTGGATACATTCCAGGTAGAGGCCAGGAAAAACAATGAGGGGAAGGAGAATAAGTCTTAAAAACTTTTGAGATGAGGGAAGTTTGGGGGTTTTGGTCTTGGGGTACGAAAAGGAGTTGGGTCTGTTAGTATTGTAGAAGCTAGAGATTATTCATTGTATCTTTTACATGCCTAAGAGTTATGACACAATCCCCAAGGATCACTGTAAATACTCTTGAATCATAGAATTTCTACAGTGCAGAAAGTGGCCATTTGGCCCATCGAGCCCGTACTGACAACAATCCCACCCAGGCCCTGTCCCTGTAACCCCACATATTTACGCTGCTAATCCCCCTGTCACTAGGGGGCAATTTAGCATGGCCAATCAACCTAACCTGCACATATATGGAGTGTGGGAGGAAACCAGAGCACCTGGAGGAAACGCTCGCAGACGCATGGAGAATGTGCAAACTCCACACAGACAGGTCAAAATTGAACCCGGATCCCTGGCACTGTGAGGCAGCAGTGCTAACCACTGTGCCACCCTTATGCACAGATGATACTAGTTTCTGTGTGTAACAGGTTTTATCCACATTGCTTTAAATGTCTGATCCATGCACACAGCTCTAGTTCCAGCTCTCTCTACAGTTTGTCTACTCTTCTCTAAGTCTGCACCCAGGTTTACTAAATCAAGCATGGTAAGAAACAACATACATAATCAAACATTAAAGTAACATGTGGAGGAGGGGGCAGTTGACAAAACTAGTTGAGCTCTCAAGAAAAACAAGACTGGGGGTTTTTAAAGCAAGTTAATTACGATGGGGCAGAGGTTTGGCAGTTCAGAGCTGTGGCTGGCACTGTACACACTCAGAGCTGGAAACCAGGGGTCTCGAGGCTAGTTAAACCGACAAGGAGACTTGGCAACCCTGGGAGGAGGAATTGCTAAATAAGGGAGCTTGGAGGCTGGGTCAGGGTTTGTGATCACTTGGGGTAGGACTAAGTGGGCCACAGCAAATAGAAGGCTGCAACAATGGAATATTCCAAGTCCAGGAGCAAAGGAGAGGGCTAGACCCTGCAACAGTTTACCAATAAAGCTATAGTACTGTGGTGAACCATAGTTGGTCACCACTATGAGTGCTGAGCCATGGATGGTCAGCACTATGGGGTTTGTAGAGATGTTACTGTAATTACTGTTGGTGTTAGGGTTGGGCTGTTCTACCTGTTGATATTGTTCTGTGGTACACTCCAGTGGCTCCGCCTACCAGGGGAAGTATAAAGGTCACTACACTGCCTGGAGACCCTTTAGTCTGGGATTGTATTGTATATAGTGTGCTCCATTCTTGTCAGTAATAAAAGCCTTTATTTCCCGGGTACAATCTAGCCTCCCGAGTGATTTAATCGCGCATCAATTTTATTACTGACAAAATTTTGAAAACCATGGAGCAAATGTTGAAACCCAATCGGCTTACACTAGATCCACGTGCGGCAGGAGCGTCGAACACTTTCGACCATTGGTTAAAGTGTTTTCAAGACTACATCGATGCCTCAACAGCCATTCAAAACGACGACGATAGACTGCGGGTCCTCCACGCGAGAGTAAGCGACACCGTATACTTAGCAATCCGCGATGCCCAAGACTACAAAGGGGCCATCGAACTACTTAAGAAGCGGTACAACAAACCGCCAAACGAGATCCATGCTCGACACCTTCTCGCCACTCGACGGCGGCAGCCCGGCGAAATGACAGAACAGTACCTGGGTGAACTCCAGCAGCTAGCCAGAGCCTGCAATTGCAAGTCAGTGTCGGCGGCCCAGTATACGAGCGACTTGATCCGCGATGCGTTCGTGGTGGGAATCGGCTCGTCGTACATTCGCCTCCGGCTGTTAGAGCAAGGTAATCTAGACCTCGCTAAGACAGTAGAATTGGCTGACGCTATGGAGACGGCCTCCAGAAGCCTAGAAACGTACCCCACCGACCACGTGGGAACATCGTGACAAGTACAGCCACCGACTCTGCTTTATTCAGCGGCTCCGAAAAACTGCGCGATTGTGTTCCCAACCTCGGACCTGACGACGGCGGCAGCTCCAGGAGGCCCGCGGTGTTACTTCTGTGGATTGGCGAAACACCCTCGGCAGCGATGTCCAGCCAGAACGGTATTGTGCTCCGCGTGCGGAAAGAAAGGGCATTATGCCAAAGTCTGCAGGACCAAACCACCCTCCAAACATAGCAGTGCGGTGTGTGATTCTCCTGAGCCTGTCTCCTTGTCTCCAGCGTCTTCGAGGTCTTCCACCACGTGCGGTTCCAGAGCGCCGCCATTCCTGACAACGGAGACGCAAGACATGTGCGACCTGCAGGGGCCGCCACTTTTAGCGACACCGACCACGTGCGATCCATGGGCGCAGCCATTTTGGTTGGCACCGACCGCGGACGACCAGCAGGGGTCATCATCATCAACCATCTCAGCTGCCTGCAGCGGCACCCAAGATCCAACGGTGGCGTCAATCATCCTGGACCAGGCCAAGCCTCACAGACTCGACAAGTCCATGATGGACATAGAGGTAAACGGACGCCAAATTCATTGTTTGTTTGACAGCGGGAGCACGGAGAGTTTCATTCACCCTGACACCGTGAAACGGTGCGGTCTCCGAGTACGGACTGTCAGACAGACAATTTCGATGGCGTCGAGGTCCCGGTCTGTTACCGTGCTAGGGAGCTGCGTGGTTAACCTGACGGTGCGGGGCACAGTTTACGAGAACTTCAGGCTCCTTGTGTTACCGCACCTTTGCGCTCCGATGCTCCTGGGACTAGACTTTATGGTCCACCTGAGGAGTGTAACCCTGCAGTACGATGGGCCGCTCCCTCCACTTTCAGTGGGAGCACAGCAGCCTCCAAATTGCCCAGCGCGCTCCAGGTGTAGCCTCTCGACACTCAGAATCACCCCACCATCTTTATTCGAGAATCTCGTGCCAGGCTGCAAGCCAATCGCAAATAAGAGCAGGCGTTACAGCGCTGAGGATCGGATCTTTATTCGATCTCAGGTTCAGCGGCTCCTCAAGGGAGGGATCATCCAACCTAGCTCTAGTCCATGGAGAGCGCAAGTAGTGGTGGTTAAAACTGGACACAAACCCCGGATGGTCATAGACTATAGTCAGACCATTAATAGATACACGCAGCTGGATGCGTATCCTCTCCCGCGCATATCTGACATGGTCAACCAGATTGCGCAGTACCGGGTGTTCTCCACCATTGACTTGAAGTCAGCTTACCACCAGCTCCCCATTCGCCCAGAGGACCGAGAATACACGGCCTTTGAGGCGGATGGTCGCCTTTATCACTTTTTAAGGGTTCCCTTTGGCGTCACGAATGGGGTCTCGGTCTTCCAGCGTGCAATGGACCGAATGGTGGACCAAAACGGGCTGCGGGCTACCTTCCCGTACCTGGATAACGTCACTATCTGCGGCCATGACCAGCAGGACCACGATGCCAACCTCCTGAGATTTTTACGCACTGCGTCTCGCCTGAATCTGACCTACAACAGGGAGAAGTGCGTATTTCGCAAGCGCCGTTTAGCAATTCTCGGATACGTGGTGGAAAACGGGGTCCTTGGCACTGATCCAGACTGTATGCGTCCACTACTGGAACTTCCCCTGTCCACTATCATCAAAGCACTGAGAAGATGCTTAGGCTTCTTCTCATACTATGCACAGTAGGTTCCCAATTATGCGGACAAAGCCCATCCGCTCATCAAGTCTACCTCCTTTCCCCTAGCAACAGAGGCTCGCTTAGCCTTTGAAGGGATAAAAGCCGACATCGCGAAAGCCACGATGCACGCTGTTGATGAGTCCATCCCCTTTCAGGTGGAGAGTGATGCATCGGATTTCGCCTTGGCCGCCACACTTAACCAGGCGGGCAGGCCCGTCGCCTTTTTCTCTCGCACCCTCCAAGGCCCCGAAATGCGACACTCTGCGGTGGAAAAGGAGGCCTAGGCCATTGTGGAGGCCGTTCGGCATTGGCGCCATTACTTGGCGGGAAAACGATTCACCCCGCTCACGGACCAGCAGTCCGTGGCGTTCATGTTCAACAACACGTTACGGGGTAAGATCAAAAATGATAAAATCTTGAGGTGGAGAATCGAACTCTCCACCTACAATTATGATATCATGTACCATCCAGGGAAGCTCAATGAGCCTTCAGACGCCCTGTCACGCGGAACATGTGCAAGTGTGCAGGAGAATCGATTACAGGCCCTCCACAATGATCTCTGCCATTCGGGGGTCACTCGGCTCTTCCATTTCGTAAAGGTCCGGAATCTACCCTACTCAGTGGAGGATGTCAGGTCGATAACCCGAAGCTGCCAGGTATGTGCTGAATGCAAACCGCACTTCTACCGACCTGACAGGGCACACCTCATTAAAGCCACTCGCCCTTTCGAAAGACTGAGTGTGGACTTTAAGGGCCCCCTTCCTTCGACAGAACGGAACGTGTACTTCCTCAATGTGATTGACGAGTACTCATGATTCCCTTTTGTCATTCCCTGTTCTGATACGACCACTGCCAGGATCATTAAAGCATTACGGGATATTTTCACCCTGTTCGGTTACCCCAGCTATATCCACAGTGATAGGGGCTCGTCATTCATGAGTGACGACTTGAGGCAATACCTGCTCTCAAAAGGGATTGCCTCAAGTAGAACTACGAGTTACAACCCTAGGGGTAACGGACAGGTCGAACGAGAAAATGCTACAGTCTGGAAGGCTGTCTTACTGGCGTTGAGGTCTAAAGGTCTTCCAGTCTCCCGTTGGCAAGAGGTACTCTCTGATGCGCTCCATTCTATCCGCTCACTCCTGTGTACGGCAACCAACGCTACTCCACATGAGAGGATGTTTTCCTTCCCTAGGAAGTCTTCCTCTGGGACCTCATTACCATCTTGGTTGACGCACTCAGGACCTGTCCTCCTGCGGCAGCATGTTAGGGCCCGCAAGTCCGACCCTTTGGTTGAACAGGTCCATCTCCTCCACGCCAACCCTCAATATGCCTATGTGGCATATCCTGACGGGCGAGAGGACACGGTCTCTATTAGAGATCTGGCGCCAGCAGGGGACTTAGTCACCCCAGTCGCTCCCACACCCTTAGTTAGGGACCCCCCGACCCTTATCTCCCCTCCTGACACGGCGCGGGCAGTATCGGGACCACCACTTAATCCTCTTACTCCCGTGTACAGCTTGCCTGAGTCCAGGAGATTGTCACCACCTCGAGGCATGCTCGAGTCCAGCAGATTGTCGCCACCTCGTGGTCCACCTGTCCGTGAGGAACTGGAGGAGTCACTGGACACCGCCTTGGAGAGAAGGTCACCACGGTCACCAGAACCGACGTTACCGCCAGTGTTGAGGAGGTCGCAGAGACGGTGCGGTCCTCCAATACGACTGAACTTGTGATTATATGAACAGTTGTTCTGTGGTTTTTTTTTGCCCCACCGGCCTTTGTTTTTAAAGGAGGGGTGAATGTGGTGAACCATAGTTGGTCACCACTATGAGTGCTGAGCCATGGATGGTCAGCACTATGGGGTTTGTAGATATGTTACTGTAATTACTGTTGGTGTTAGGGTTGGGCTGTTCTACCTGTTGATATTGTTCTGTGGTACACTCCGCCTACCAGGGGAAGTATAAAGGTCACTGCACTGCCTGGAGACCCTTTAGTCTGGGATTGTATTGTATATAGTGTGCTCCATTCTTGTCAGTAATAAAAGCCTTTATTTCCCGGGTACAATCTAGCCTCCCGAGTGATTTAATCGCGCATCAAGTACGCACTTGGTTCCTTGACATCAGTCAGGCTCCATTGTACTGCCTCCTAGATTTGAATGTATTCTCCATGTTTTATCAACCAGAACTGATCAATACACCAAAATGTGATCTGGTCAACATGCTACAGTGTGGGAGCGGGACTGCATCTGAATAATACCCAACAGTTTTGATTCTGTAGTTCAGCATTTGCTTCACTGATGCCATGCTGCAGACATGTTATGTTATTTTCGTCATGTTATGCATTAAGTGTGCCAAGTTTCCCATGTCTCTTTATCCTTATCTACATTATATCACTTTGTAGTATGGGTATCACTTATTTTACTTCCTATGTGTGGTATTGTTAGCTTTAAATTTAATCTCCCTTCATCTTGCTTCTTTTACACAACTCATGTTGTAATCTCTGACCTTTACCTCTGAGCCCACTGACACTCCTAGTTTGAGATCCTGGTTCAATAATTTTTCTAAACTCTCTTTTGTGTGAATAATTTTGCCTTTTCCATGAATAAGTTTGCTTTTTCCTATTTAAACCTGTCTGCTTATGTAATTTATTTTGGAGCCATGCAACTGGGACCCATGTCAAATGCATGTTTGCATCCGGAGAAAATATTTTTTGGGTCTTGTGCCACTTTTATTCTGCAGATTCCTAGTTCACTCTCAGCTAACTTCAAGCTTTCAATCCAACGCCAGCATTCGTTTTCTCACTTTCTCGCAGTTCGACTAATTAATCTGCACATCCATGCAGCCCTACCAAAGACTGAGAGAAATGCTCATTTTCCATTGTAAGCTGGAGAAAGCAGAAACAAATGAACTAAGAAAAGGAAAAGAAAATCAGGGGAAATATGAAAATTAATTCAAGGTGGCGGCACAATGGCACAGCGGTCAGCACTGCTGCCTCATGGTGCCAGGAACCCAGGTTCGATTCCAGCCTTGGGTGACTGTCTGTGTGGGGTTTGCACACACTCCTCGTATCTGCACCGGTTTCCTCCGGGTGTACCGGTTTCCTCCCACAGTGCCCCCTAGTGTGTAAATTAGGTGGATAAGCCATGGTAATTGCTTGGGGTTACCGGAGCGGGGGGGGGGGGGGGGGGGGGGGGGGCGGAATGGGCCAGGGTGGGTGTTGTTTCAGAGAGTCGGTGCAGGCTTGATGGGCTGCATCCTTTCTGCGTTGCAGGGATTCTATGATTGATACTTTAACAGTATAATCCCAGAAGATGCTAAACTGGCTGACTGGGGCTGGAATTTCCATGGACCTCTCCTTATCTTCTCCATAACCTCAACAGGAAACTCATGGAACTCCTGGATAAATGGTGTAAATTACTATTTTCAGCTGTTTGCCTGGTGTCTCTGGAGGTTCCACCAAATCCTCATGGAAATTCTCAGTTGTGTGTACATTGAACACCAGAGCACTTTTGATGTGTACTCAGCCTGGTTTAGATCCATTATTCATTTCTCCTCTCTTTATAAACAAAAAATCCTCAGGCCCTCTGCCATCCTGCAGAGCACAAGAGAGTAAAGGAAAGAAGCAATAAAAGGCTAAGAAGAAACGACAGAGATGAAGAAAATAAAGATGAGATGGAAAGATAAAGATGTGAGGCAAGTTAACAGATCTCAGTTGTGCGGCAATCGGCTCACTCTAATTAGCCTCAGTGTCCCCAGGCTGATGAGAATGGGTGGGAGAACGAACAACAAATGCTTCCAAATCCTGATCATTATCCACTGACTGCTGAAAAGTGAATGTGTGCAAAAGCAGGTGAGGACATGATTAGATTCAATTGTACTGCTCCTCTGTGGTTAAATAGCCTGCCCACACTAACTGCCCGGAGACACACAATAACAGCCACTTGAAAGAGGCACTCAAGGCTGGTAATCCCCACGAGGCCATCTCCCGTCCAAAAAAAAGACTTAACCATAGAAAAAGAAATTTGAAACAGAAAAATTAAAAATGAAAACTGGGAAAAGAAGGAAGTGTCAACAAATGAGCAAAACTAAATTTAAAAGATTAAAATAGAAACGCAATAAAGAAATAGTGTTGAAACAATATTGAAGAAAGACTGCTGCCAAAAAAAATGTCATGTGAATGCATTAAGACTTCAAACGTTAAAATTTAATGCATTCTTGCCATTTCTTTGTCTACTGTTTTATCAAAGCTATTAAACCATCAAAAGGATATTTCAAATAAATGGATTAATACAAATCTCCCATGAGCTAAAAATGATATCCCTATTCTTTCAGTGAAAGGGATTGTGTGCCAGGAAATGACAATTACCCATTAATTATTATCCTTCAACAATGCACTGAAGACCATGTGCAATGTACACCATGCTGTTTTCCATTCGGAATGTTAACTACAACACTGGCAGACTATTTCATCCTGGTTACAAAAATAGTATGATTTATTTACAAGTAAAGAAAAATATAAAAGACTACAAAGACATACAAACATTTAAACAAATATATGAAATAGGAGCAGAAGTAGATCATTCAACCCCATGAACCTACTCTACCATGCAATAAGATCATGACTGATCCACTTGTGTTTTGAATTCCACATTCCCATCTGCTCCTGATAGCCATTGATTCTTTTGTCTATCAAGAGTCCATTTACTTCCATCTTAAAAATATTCAATCACTTTGCCTCCACCACTGTCTGAGGCAGAGAGTTCCGCAACCCCCAAGAGAAAGAAATTCTTGTCTCTTTCTTAAAAGCGCAACCCCTAATTTTAAAACAATGCCCCCCCCAGTTCTGGACCTACCCACAAGAGGAAACATCTTTTCTACATCCACCTTGTTGAGACCGTTCAGAGTCTCATTTACTTTGATCAAGTCACTTAAAATATAGTCTCAAATCAATATAGTAAGACTGATAGTATAAAATGGATCATTTTGAAATACTCCAGAAAGTGTTAAAATATCATCTTTAGAATGTACATCTGCAAGACTTTGGGGCAAATATGTTCTATGCAGAATTCCTGATGTGAGAATGAAACAAGGATGCTTACCCATATAGACCCAGAGTTGGATGTTCCTCCTCCATGCCATTTTCATGAAGAAACATCGGATTGGACGTTCAACCGATAGCTGCCCTGCCTTTGCCCGTGAAAAATTTATTTGCTCCTGTAAGAATTGAAGAATTCACTCTTGCCTGGTATGTCACATTTAAGTAGCTGTTTCAGATGGGATAGGGAAAGAGTTGACAACATTATTGTTTTGCCAGCCTCATCGAGCTGATGGCAACTGTAGAGCCTGCGAGAGGGACCACAATCAACCTAGAGGTAGCAGTGACGAGTCTGATTTGCTGAATATTAGTGGAAAATATGTTTTGTCGTGTGGTAAGGGTTTGGATGGGGTTTGGGGATGTTCCAGTCTCCCAAAAGCATGCTGCTCACGTCCTTAATCTTTTAAAGCAGAATGATTTATTTACAGCAAGTATTTACACATTTGAATCTATAAACTAGGTAAGAATGTCTGCTCTCTACAAGATCTCACTTACTATTTGGTAGCATGATGGCACAGGGCAGCACAGTGGCACAGTGGCACAGTGACTAGCACTGTTGCCTCACAGCACCAGGGATCTGGGTTCGATACCCGGCTTGGGTCACTGTCTGTGCAGTCTACACGTTTTCCCCATGTCTGCGTGGGTTTCCTTTGCATGCTCTGGTTTCCTCCCACAGTCTGAAAGACGTGCTGGTTAGGTCCATTGGCCATGCTAAATTCTCCCTCAGTGTACCCGAACAGGCACCGGAATGTGGTGACTAAGGGATTTTCACAGTAACTTCATTGCAGTGTTAATGTAAGCCTACTTGCGACATTAATACATAAACTTTAACTTTAAAACTTTAAACTATTCAGTCATGTGATCTGACATCATGCTTGTTCCTGATGTTAACCTTTTACTCTAAGTTTTCCCCCAAGTCATCCTCCCATCATAATTATATCCTCCAACATCCACTCCCACGTAAAATCTCAGACCTCACAGAGTTAGTCTCTGTGTTGTTCTGACCAGTCTCGCCGATCTTGTTCTGATCTCCTTTTGAGGTCGAGGATATTCTATAAGCTCTTTTCTGTCGGTGCGAGTAATCTTCTCCTGGGTTTACTGCACAGCTTGTAGTAAGTTTTCCCCGCTTCTTCAGGGTATACGTAGTAAGCCTAAAGCCATATTCATTGGATATTAAAGTGCAGTAGTTTCGCCTTCTGATAAGCTGGGCTGCCCCAACCCAGAACAATCTTGGTTGTGGAGATTGTTTTAATGATCGTATTTTCCTCTGTTGGCCTCAGACCCATATCATCTCCCCGGACTTCAGAACTGCTAACTCGTGTGCTTTATGCCGATGATTGATGTTCTGAGCCTTTTTATTCCTCCGTTCTTCCTCACCCTGTTTTACCTTCTTGTGGTCATTCATGATGATGCTGAATTTGAATTTTATGTCAGTGATTGAAGCTGCCTTCAATCTCTTACCCCTTAGTAATTCTAATGGTGAGAAAGCATTCTGTAATGGTGAGGATCGATAACTCAGAAGACCTAGATTACAGTCTTCATTTTTCTTTAAGAAATCCATAATGGTTTGTACCCCTCTCTCTCCAGCCTTTCCATTTGCTTGATGTTAGTGAGATGAGCTGGTTAAATGCACAAAGTCTTAAGCATTTGTGAGTTGCAGCCTATTGTCAGACACTACAATGTCCAGAACGCCATGCATTGTATAAATTCTCTTGGGAGATTGAATGACTGCTCCTGCCATCATACTATGCAATCAGTTCACTTCAATTCTCTGTGAATAATAATCAATGATGATAAGAAATCTTTTTCCCTTAAAGTCAAATACGTCCATTCGCAGGCTTTCCAAGGCCTTGGTGGACAAGAAGGTAATAGTGGTTCTTTCTTTCTTGGATGCTTACGTCACAAATAATAGTTAGAAATAATTTCTTCTATAGAGTGAATAATACTGGTCGCCAGATAGATTATTGCATACTTGCATGGCAATTTGTAATTCTTAAATGTCCTTGGTGAAGTATTTGAAGAAAAGCAAACTGAAGGGCTTCTAGTATGACTATTCTTGCATTGAAAGTCATCAATGATGGTGAGGAGCTTGCACTGTTTAAAATACTGGTAGAATATCATCTGGGGATTACTGGGGATATAGTCGAGCCATCCTTCTGGACACTATTCTCACATCTGAAGAAATTCTTCATCTTGTTTCTGGGCTTGCTTTATTTCATGCAACTTTCTTGCAGTAGCTGGTAAGTTTTGAGTGATTAAGGTTTGATTTTGAGACTGTAACCATAACTCAACGCTATTGCGTTGATACGGTGTTACATCATTTTTATGTTGACCATGGCTTTGTCCCAGAGTGGTTGAGGGACTGGAGGGAAATTTGTTTATATCAGCTGGTAAGGTGATGTGGTATTCAATCTTTAATTTTTCCAGCCCTGTTTGGGGATTTGCTTTGGAATGTTGTGCTGTAATTATCATCAGCAACTTCATCTACCTTGAAGATTAATTTCAGTTTTAGGCATGCCTTTCCGCTTAATAGACAGCACTCTTGATTTTGAATGACATGAGAGGGGTTCTAGTATTTCTCTATCTTTATATTTCAGCTTCACCATGAGCTGGCCTTTTACTTTTAGTGTAGCCTCCTCAGGACCTTGTAATGTAAAGCTGAGGCTTACAGTGGAATCTGTTTGAACCATTTTTCTTCATCTAATTAAAATAGGAACACCTGCTCCTGTGCCTAATTTTAAACTCTGTGGTGTTTCAATCAACTTTGAGTTTAACACTTAAAAAATTGTTTCCAGTGTATTTATCTCCCCTGGAAAGTTGAATTTCTGCTCTGGTGGTTCTTCCACTTCTCATACATGTCTCTGTTTTCAAATGTTCTCCCTCTTTTTAGAGGTTTTCAGTGTTTCCAAGTAACAAACAGTTTTCAAGCGGCCTATTTTTCCACAGTTGTGGCACTCTGCTCCCCAGCTAGGCATTCCTCTCATTTATGTGGCTTGTTCCTGCCACACCAGAGACATTTTATCTCGGTGGCTGACCATTCTTCCTTATTTTGACTCACTTAGGCTTTGGTGCACTTCCCATTTTATGGCCTACAAGTTCAATAGTCTTGCTCAATTTTCTCCATGGGGCCTTTCTTTCCCCACAACTGAACACCCCAGTTCCTTTATCTTATGATCTGCATTGTTTTCACTCACATTAAATCCTACTTTGTCTGAAAGGAATCTCATAATGTTTCTTCTAACAACCCTGCAATGATGCTGCTGCAAATCAGCTTGTCTTTTTTTTGGTTATGTGGTAGTTTAGGTGGGATTTGGGGATTGACTAGTCTCCCAAAAGTATGCTCCTTGAGCCCATAGTCTTTTTAACCAGAACTATTGATTTAGATGAAGTATTTACACATTTAGACCTCCACGTGAGGATAGAGGTTCTGCTGTCTTCATGAACTCTCAAAGGACTCAGTCATGTGATCTGACATCGTTATTATGTCAGCATCATGTATGCCAATGAGCTTTTCAACTTCTCCTCAGATTCCTTACTTCCCTAAAGTCTCACTGTTCAAGATCCTATCTGAAACAATGAAGTATTTAAATGTCATACTCTCTTTAAATGTCAAACTCTCCTCTTCTCGTATCATATCTCCCTATCTTTCTCGTTCAGATCCAGGCAGCTAAATAATGGAACTAGGAAAATAGAATAGAGATATGGAAAGATCAGGGGAGAAGCCTGCTCTGACCCAAAGCACCTGGATAAAAATCAGTTGTAACTGTCCATTACAGAAACAGGAAACCCATCCTCCCATCCATTGACTCTGTCTAACTTCCCACTGCCTCAGAAAAGCAGCCAGCATAATCAAGGACCCCACACACTCCAGACATACTCTCTTCCATCTTCTTCCATCAGGAAAAAGATACAAAAGTCTGAGAACACGTACCAACTGACATAAGAACAGCTTCTTCTCTGCTGCCATCAAATTTTTGAGTGGACCTACCATATATTAAGTTGATTTTTCTCTACGCCCTATCTGTGAATGCAACACTATATTCTGCACCCACTCCTTTCCTTCTCCCCTATATGCTTTAGGAACTGTATGTTTTGTCCGAATAGCACAGATGAAATGATACTTTTCACTTGTATCCCAAGGCATGTGACAATAATAAATCAAATAATATAGCTAAAAACTGAACTCAAAATATCAAACGCGGAACTAAAATGGGAGTAACAGTGTACTTATGGGGAAAGAAACCTTTCATTACACAGGTGCTAACCTGGAGACATCAACCATTTTAATCTCAAGTATATTCTCTGATGGGTCTATTACTAATGATAGTGATTTTGTCTATGGTCCCATCAACAAAATTGTAATCGTTATCATTTGACGCTTATAATTTTTTGATTCAATTGCAAAATCACTGACACACAAGTGCCTTTGTAGGAAGTGTATACATACTTCAATGCATGAAGTGCATACATTTTGGGGTAAATTTTCCATCAGTCAGAATCACAACTGCTAGCAGGATATGGATAATTGTCTCTGACTGGTCCCCCAATTCAGACTGTGCTATGAGTGGATTTCTATTAAGTCTTTAACCATGCTATTCACATCCACTCATTTTGAATGGAATTCCAATTAAATATGTCTCTGACATACTAATAAAATCCATGAACAGACTTTATCAACTTAATATTTGAGTAGAAGTTCCACTCAGTGGCCCTTCTACACATTGCAATCAGAAGCTAAAGGGAACCTCATTAGGATTCTGGTTCAAAGGGACATCATCTTTAAAAAAAAATTTAATTTTATTTTCAGATCAGAGCATGGAGAAAATGTCCATACAATAAAAAAGTAGCACAGAAGGAGTACTTTTTTACTTATACCACCCATGTGGCCATCTGAAAGAGTGGTATCACCCAACCTTCACAAAATCCATCCAAATATCAATCCATTAAAATCAACAGAATTAATATTGAGTGAGTTCTCTAATAGACAGACAATCTACTTCACCAATTATTGCTCAGGACAGGAAGGTGAAAATCTAACCTATTTTTATCAGTACCATAGTGAAATTGGCAGTACAGAAATTATTTCTGAGCATACAGTGGAACAGGAAGATCTTTATAGATGGAATCTATAAATGCCACAAAACTACCTTACCGTTCATCATTACATCTAACTGAAAGTTATATCAAATACAATGCCATTCAACAAGTTACTGCTATTTAACTGGAGGTCATGTAGAAGTGCTTTGTAAACATCTCAATCACAGTAACGTAGGCTTGTAAGTGGTACAAAATGAAAGAATGCAATACAGGGAGATCAGATTCTCACCATGATGCCTCTGTAACATTCTTGAATTTCCTCAATCCTTTTTTCCCTAGCTATTTTTGGTTTCCCTGTTTCGCATTCATAGAATTCCAACAGTGCAGAAGGAGACCAATCAGCCCATCGAACCTGCACTGACAACAATCTCACCCAGGCCCTATCCCCATAACCCCAGTATTTACTCTGTTAATACCCCTGACACTAAAGGGCAATTGGGCATGGCCAATCAGCCTAACCCACATACCTTTGGAGGAAACTGGAATACCCGGAGGAAACTCACGCAGACACTGGGAGAACGAGCAAACCCCGCACAATCACCCAGGGCCGGAATTGAACCTGGGTCCCTGATGCTGTGAGGCAGTAGTGCTAACCACCGTGCCACCTGCTGATGTTTCCACAGAAAAACCTGCAAAGTCACGAGTCACCATCAATGATCTCATCCATATTGGAAAATGCAGGTGTGGTCACACTGAGCATCTGATTCATATTTCTATTGATGGTCAGGAAGAAAATAAATGAGATGGCTTTCTATCAATCATTGTGTAAAACACATTCTGCTGAGGAGGAGAAAGTGGTGGCGGCAGAAGAGGACCAGAGTTTTTTTTATACCAGACCAGTAGTTGGCAGAGACAAGAAAGTTGAAACTTGTACCATTGAAAATGTTAACCCTATTTTGCAGCTTTGCGCTATTACGCTTGGCACAAATGACACAATCAAATAATTGGTTTGCTGTGATGTGCAGGTTGTGAAGCTAGTTTTCCACTGCCAAGCTCCTTGTCACTAATGTCCAGCCACACCAAGCCCACAAATTGCATTATCTTTTAGCTATGCTGATTCTTACAAACATTGATGAGAGGGACACGGGTCACTGTGAAGGTGTGTCTTCTACTGGATCTCTGGCAATGATGGCAGGTTGTTCTTCTATGATTATAATGACAGAAAAGAAACAAGTATGATAAATTTTTGACAAAATTTGCTTAGCAAGATATTCACTGTGTGTTTGATCTATACTTATCTATGCAACGTCTGAAGTAAAATAATGGAACAGAATGGTAATAGCTTAAAGCTTATGGAACCTTATGGTTTCACCTTTCTTACCCCCTTGATGGTCTTTTAGGCAAAGTTGTCCAGGAGGTTTCATTTGCAGCATCAGAAAGTCATGTTGCAATAAATTGAAGTTAGATGGTCTTTTGTTGGCAGTTTCCCTGAGGTTTGTCACCTTTCACAGATGTTACCAGATTCTGTAAATAATGCAAATTGTGTTGAACTTGGCTAACACCTTCAGCTTATCCTTCTGTCCTCGGATGAGAGTGCCCTGGATTGGTAAAGTATGGGAAAGAGATAAGAAACCTTCTCATCCTATCTCGTGCAGCAAGGCCTCCACTTCAACAGACATCAAACTGGGAATTCCAGCATTATCCCCCGACCATTATTTCTACTGCCCGTCTCCACATTTATTGTGACAGCAATTGGAGTTTGTCAGCAAACAATCATTGGATAGGTTGAAATATTTCTATGTGTTTTAAAGGTTTGCAAAATGTATTCACCCATTTGCAGCTACTTTCCTTTCTACCTTTTCAAACATTCCCGCAATAGTTACCAGAATTTATTTTAAGGCAAATTGATGATTTTCCATACTTCTCTTTATCAAACTCTCAGCACCAGGTTCAACATGGTCAGGACTTGCCAGTTGTATTTGAATGGAAGTTACCCCAAAAATTCTAACAGGGCCAATCCTCCAACAAACAGATAGCACAAAATTGTCATGTCTGCCTCTCAATCAGACCACGCACAAACCCCAAAACTTTTCTTAACCTGTTTTCGTTGAAAATTAGGTTGAAGAATGTCCTCATGAAAGAGCAACAACTTAAGGTATTTAATTAATCGTTAATATCTAGATGCAAAGAAGCATAATTTCCACTTTCTTGCGAAATAACCTATTCATTAATACACAGATGAGAAGGCAGCATTTCTACATATGCCGCAATATGCCAACCTTTTCAAATGCCCAGGTTGATTTTTGAACAGATATAACAGTTATACAGTTTCAAATCTAGCTGGAATTGATTAATCTACACATTAAAATGGTGTAACAGTCAGAACTGACAAACATTTAATAACTCAAGTTAGTCATTGATTTCTACTTATATTTTTATTGTGCAAAATATCAATTTAAATATTTTGATAAAGTATAATGTGGGCGGTACGATGGCTAACACTGCTGCCTCACAGCTCCAGGGACGTGGGTTCGATTCCTGGTTTGGGTCACTGTCTGTGTGGCATTTGCACATTCTCCCCGTGTCTGCATGGGTTTCCTCCGGGTGCTCCGGTTTTCTCCCACAGTCCAAAGATATACAAGTTAGGTTAATTGGCCATGCTAAATTGCCCCTTAGTGCCCTGAAATGTGTATGTTAGAGAGATTAGCAGGGTAAATATGTGGGGTTTCGGGAATAGGGCCTGGATGGGATTGTTGTCGGTGCAGGCTCAATGGGGGGAATAGCCTCCTTCTGCACTAAGGTTTTTACGATTCTATGATTTCTATGATTATGCAATAAAAAAAACGAATCTCACAAAAATATTACAAGTTGTTTACATTTTGCTAATCAAAATGCACTGATTATTTTACCAAAGAAGACCTAAAATAATGACAGGTACTCTATCTATTTAATGAATGTCACCGTCTCATTGCATATGAGCAGCTCCTGATCCAGTAGTCACATTCTGCTCAAAAAACACCTTGATGTTAAATCGTTAGCCTGGGTCTTACATGAAGCGGCAATTATCATCAGATTGGCACTCCGTTCCAATCTTTCTACATTCCTACAGTACTCTGCATTTCCGGACAGGACTTCCAAGCCCAGATTCTCCAGAAATGTGAAATGTACAGTCGTTTGGAGAACTTCATCGCAGCATTGGGAAGAATATTGGAACATTCACCTTTACGGCACAAGATACCTTAAAGTAAATTTAAGTGGCAAGTGTCAATGTTAATGAATAGATGCATGGGTGAATGGGGAGAGTGGGCAGATGGATGAGGTAAGTGGGTAAGGTGGTAAGTTGGTGAGGTGATAGGTGGATGAGGTGGCAGGTGGGCAAGGTAGCAGGACAATGGGTGGCAGGTGTGTGAGGTGGCAGGTGAGTAGGTTGGCAGATGGGTGAGGCAGTTGATGGGTGAGGCAATCAATGGGTGAGGCAACCAGGTGAATAAAGTGGTGGGTGGATAGGGTGACAAGTGCCCTGGGTAGTAGGTAGGTTAGATTGTAGGTTTGTAGAATTACAGGTGGGTGATGTGGTAGATGGGCAGTGTGGCAGGTGATGCTGCTATTTTCTTTAAGGGATAGCAACAAGCCATTACTAGAAGGGAAGTGTGTCAAGTGATACAGTCTCAGTCTCACTTTTGCCTGTGTGCAAAACACAGCACAGCTCTGACATCTTCAAGCTTTCTATCCGTGCGTTTATGTCCTCTCATGTGTCTGGTCTGAATAAATAAACCTACAGCCTGTTTACCCAATCCCCTAAGAGCTTTGTTGACTTTGCAACATTACAAAAATGCAACAGGAAGCACATAGGTAGGGTGTAGATGGGTTAAGGTGTGTCGGGGGGTATAGTCACGTCAGCTCAGGCAAGGGGATGTTGGGGGTTATGGTGTCAGTGTGAGTAATCTGGAAGGTCAGTTGGACAGTTACCCAGGAGTTGGACTAGGATATTTCTGTCTAAACTTTCCTGAATAACAGCTCGGGTATAGTAAGCGTGTCAGAACTGTTCAAAGTCTTTGAATCCAACTCAGAGTTGGAGACCTTTGTGAAGGATTTTGGGGAGCCAGGAATTGCTTGTTGGAAGCACAAACTTCACGGGAAATTCTCACAGAGGAAAACATGTCAGGATATCCATGGGATCCTGACATGCGTGTTTGGTTGTACATCCAGTTTCCAGCATTCCAGAGACCAGAGGATCTGGGCCTTTATTTATAACCACTTAGCATGAACCATTAGCATTGTTCAGTGTATTTAAAAATAAGAGATTTGCTCCACAGAGAAATGTTGCATGAACTTTAGTTTGATGCAGACATGGAGTTCAGCTGATCTGACATCAGCTCAGCTCACTTCTCAGTGTTGTTTAGTTTCATTCATGGACTGGCAGCCTGTGGTCATGGTGGAGGACTTCAAGGTGTCACTCAGGTGCTGCTAAGTGACAGTTCCTCCACTGATAAAAATAGGCACTATTTAATGGATGTTCTACACATGTTCATATCCACTTTAAACAGAGCCAGGATTAAAGCTTATATTTTAAAACAAGTATAAAATTGCACAGAAAAGGCCCAGCTCTTACATGAGAACATAAAAATAGGAGTAGGCCATTCAGCCCTATGAGCACGTTCTGTCATTCAATTAGATCATGGCTGATCTACTTCAACATCATTTCCATTCACTATCCCCATATCCCCCTTGATGTTTTTTATATGTAGAAATCTATCAATCTCAGTCTTGATCTCATATTTGGGGCCCAAGCTCTGATGCACAGTGGTTTGCACTGCTGCCTCACTGCATCAGGGACCCGGGTTCAATTCCAGCCTCGGGTCACTGTCTGTGTGGAGTTTGCATGTTCTCCCCGTATCTGCATGGGTTTCCTCTGGGTGCTCCGGTTTTCTCCCACAGTCCAAAGATGTGCAGGTTAGGTTGATTGGGCGTGATAAATTGCCCCTTGGTTTCCCAAGATGTGTAAGTTAGGGGGATTAGCAGAGTAAGTACATGGAGTTACAGGGTTAGATAGGTAAAATGCACCGTCAGAGTCAGTGCAGAGTCGATGGGCCAAATGGCCTCCTTCGGCACTGGAGGTCTTCTATGCTTCTATGACCCTTGCTGTGCTCCACTAGTCACAGCCCAACTACCTGAAAATGACCCATTTATCCATACTCTCTCTTTTCTGTCCATTAACTAGATCTCAATTCATGTCAGTATATTCCCCCTAATCCCATGTGCTCTAATTTTGTCTGGGACTTTATCAAAAGCTTTCTGAAAATCTAAATATACCACACCCACCAGCTCCTCCTTAGCTATTCTGCCAGTTACATCCTCAAAAAGCTCCAACAGGTTTATTAAACATGATTTCCCTTTCATAAATCCATGTTGACCCTGCCCATAAAAAATAGACTATGAGACTTTGAAGCTGAAGTAAGCCATTCGGTCTGCTCTGCCATTCAATGAGATCATAACAGATCTGATATGATAATCCTCAACCACCCTTTCCTGACTTATCCTTGATTCTCTTACTGGCTAAAAATCTCTTTTTCCCAGCCTTGAACACACTCAATGACCTTGCCTCTACAGCCCTCTGCCTAATCCTGCCATTATTTTCAACGTGTCCGGCTATCATGTCCTTTATAATATATTCCAGCATTTTTCCTGCCTGTCTCATGGCAGGCTAGCAGGTCTGTAGTTCCATGTTTTCTCTCTCCCTCGTGTCTAAAATAGGGGGGGTTACATTTGCCACCTTCCAAACTACAGGAACCATTCCAGAATCTATAGAATTTTGAAAGATGATCACCAATGCATCAACTATCTCTATCTTCTGGTTGGTAGTGAGGCCAGGGCAGTTGCCACCGACTGTGATTGCAACTGCAGCCTTACCTTTTACAGAGTTGAAACAGAGACTTCTTGTCCTGGCTGAGGGAGGTGGTCACTCCCAAAGGCAGCCACAAGGGATACTGGCGAGCGCAGAAGCATCAAGGCCAAGGCCCCTTTGATATCAGCTGCATGAGGAATGTCCTTTGAGATCTAGAAGCCTGCTGTAATCTGTGTTGAGTGTCTGAAGTGTTTTTAATTACTTTCAATCTTTAATAATTCCAATCACTTTTATGAGTTTGAGTTAAAGTAAGTATGGAAAATCTTATATTAAATTATAAAGTGTTTAACATGAAGTAACTGGTAAAGGGCATTGATATTTGATGTTTATGGAAAGGATTAAGCTGGACAAAAGTTTGCAGCAGGACCTTGTCCTCAATTATTTAAGCTCATCCGATCGTTGAAACTTGGTAATGTCCAGCCAAGACAATGTTGGACCTGCTGTGTAACTTGTCTCCCAATCTAAAAGACACCACACACAGGCCTTTCTACAGATAGCAAAGAAAAACAGAGAAAAATTGACATTGAACCAAATAAGAAGGTATTATGATTAAAGATTTGGCGAAATGTGGAGGTTTTAAACAGTGTCTTAAAGGGGAATAATAATGGAGAGATTAAGGGAGGGAACTCCAGAAAAGGTCGAGACAGCAAAAGGCATGACAGCCAATGGTGGGGAATGCATAGAAGGCCAGAGTTGGAGGCATACAAAGTTCCCAGAGAGTGTAAAGTTCCCAGAGAAGTGTAGAGCTGGAGGAGATTACAGGGATAGGAAGGGGTGAGGTTAAAGAGGGCTGTGATCATAAGGATAAAATTATTTAAATTGACGTGTTGATGGCCCAGGAACCAGTGGAGGCAGGAAAGTACAGGGGTGGTGGGAAAAGAAGATTGGTGAGAGTTTGGATATGGATATTAGACTTTTGGATCAGCCCAAGTTGATAGAGGATGGAAGTTGGAAAGTTGACTAGGAGAGCACTGGAATGGTCATGTCATGCAGTAGCAAAGACATGACTAAGAGCTTCAGCATCAGATGATCCACACAAAGGTGTCTTTATAGTGGTATAAGTAGGTGGTCATTGTGATGGACTGGATATAGATTCGGAAGCTCAATCCTGGGTCAGGTAAGATGCCTAGTTTGCCATCAGTCAATTCAGGCTCTGACAGTGGCCAGAGAGGGGAAAGAAGTGAATGATGAGGAACAGTGTCAAAGGTAATGGCCAGAAATTTACCATCCCACCCGCCACGGGAATTGGAGCGGGTGAGGGATAGACCTTGGAAAGGTCTGTTGACCTCGGGCAGGATTTTACAGTTTCAGGACAAGTGAGGCCATAAATTCCCATCCAATGAGTTCACGTTTCCTAATGCTTAATTGGAGAAAATTTTGACAGTCCAGGGCTCCAGTTGAGCAAACAGTCTGACTACACACTGACAGTGGAGGGTCAAGAGAGGTGACGATGAGGTAACAGGCAAGCCCTGCAAGTTCCTACCATTACAACTCTACAGCCTGCCATTCATGTGCTTGAAAGTGGATCATGGATGTGACCTCTGATTTTCCACCCTTTCATCTACTTGCATTGTAAGAAAGTCATTCATCGTCTCTGTTATATCAATACACCTACCCAATTTTATGGAATCAGCTGTTCATATGCTTGTGTTACCAGTGTTCCATTTCAAAATAACCCCATTAGGAGTCACAACTCAGCTGAAGTGTCTGTTAGAAAATGAGAAGGAGCTATCTTTAACCTGGCAGGTGCGATAACAATTCCCTGCACAGCACTGGAATCTGGTCTGAGGCAAATTCTCCTGTCTTTCTGTCTTTTTGTTATATGAATCTGACATGAGAGTTGATATTTACCACTCCAGTCTTTCTGGTTCATGCAGAGACTATGGGGGTGATTTTACCATTTTGATTCTAAGTGCTGAATCTGGGCATAATTCAGATCCGACTTGCAAACTTGTTCTCAGGCGCTCCCACACGCACTTAGCCTGAAAAAAAAATTGTGAGTCTGAATCGCACTGTAGGCGGGGCTTATCGTGCCTGAAACACTGCAGCTCCAATCAGAGCCTTCACCACGCAGTGAAAATTTTTTTAAAAACGCTCCCCTGTCACATCGCTCCCGGGCCGCAAAAAGCGGATAAAGCGACCCAGGAACGAGGGCCCCACAGATATCGCCCCACCCCCACAACATAACTGTCCCCCTTATCCACCCATCCCCACGCTACCCAGACTGATTGAGACCCCCTGCCCCCTTTCTCCCCTATCAATCACCCACAGAGTGGCAGTGGTCCCCCCTTCCTCCCCACTGAGTGGCAGTGGACCCCCCCTGCCCCCACCCCCGCTCCCCACCAGAGATCCATCTGGCCCTCTCTCCACACACCCCCCCTACAAGAGGATGATCGGGCCTCCCTCCTCCCCTACCCCCCCATCCCCCCCCCACCAGAGAACCATCTGGCCTCCCTCCACTCCCCCCCCACCAGAGATACATCTGACCCGCTTACTCCTCCCTCCCCCCCACCAGAGAACGATCTGGCCCTCTCTCCTCTCCCCCCCACCTCACCATCATTCTGAGTCAGAGAGCCGCTGGAAGCTCTGAACTGACCTCTTCAAAAGCTGGAGCGCCCGAAACAGACCTTTGCCGACCATGTCTGTTTCGTGCCAAATCTGGACGGGCGAACACGATGGTAAAGGGGGAAGTGCCGGTAAGATTGGGTGTCCAGCTCATTAAGTCAATTTAAATGCATGCAAATGCATTTAAAATGACGTCGCGCCCGTTTCGGGTGCAGTTCCGATCGCGGCCATTTTCGGGCCTTGGTAAAGTGGGTATCTGCGCGGACGTGGGCACAGATCATGCTATTCACCTCATGCCCGACTTTACCAAGTTTTCGCCCCCATGTGTAAAAATTGTGCACCCCTAACTCATAACTGTCCATCCATTAAAAATATTGATCAGAAAATCACAGGCTGTTAATAGACAATGGCCTTATTTTGTTAATTTTGAATTGGTTTGATCAAAATGCATTCTCGATCCAAGCAAATCGCCATTTGATTGAAAGAATCTGCACTACCACACTGCTGTCGAGTAGCTTTTCCTGCCAGCAGCATATATCAGGAATTTGGACACATGCTGTTCTGACCAGGTGAGAAGGCATGAACTGGTTCCCCTCTATTCAACCTCCTTAGTTGGTCACAACAAAGGCTTATGTTTCTTTTTCATGAGGATATGCCTTTTGGAAATCAGAAGGTATTTAACTATTGAAGCAGTGAGCAATTAGGAGTCAATCAAATAGGCTTTCTTAAGTTAAAGAGAAAGAAAGTTTATGAACCACTAAATCCAAGAAAAAAATAATAAAAATGTGGCATCACACACGCAGGTATTGGGAATAAAGGAGTCCAATAGATTTTTTTAAAAGTGTAAAAGCAAAATACTGCGAATGTTGGAATCTGATACATAAACAGAAAATGCTGGAAGATCTCAACAGGTCTCACAGCAACTGTGGGGAGAAAATAGAGCCAACGTTTCGAGCCTAGATGACCCTTCGTCAGCCATTTGACCCACCAAGCCTGCACCGACAACAATCCCGCCAAGTAACCCCACATATCTTACCCTCCCAATCCTCCTGGCACTAAGGGGCAATTTTAGCATGGCCAATCAACCTAACCCACACGTCTTTGCACTGTGGGAGGAAACCAGAGCACCCGGAGGAAACCCTTGCAGACACGGAGAGAACATGCAAACTCCACACAGACAGTGACCCAAGGCCGGAATTGAACCTGGGTCCCTGAAGCTGCAGGGCAGCAGTGCCAACCACTGTGCTATTGTGCTGCTCCCCGGATATCCTTTCTGAAGGGGAAAGAAAGCAAAAAAGGGAAGAGAGCCAAAATTGAAAATAGGAAGAAACCATTGAAAATATTTTCAAATACCTGATTGAAATGTGTATTTTTTAATGTGGGAAATAGATGTCATCAATAGTTTAAAATTGTACATAGTCCAATGAATAGAGACTACGAACAAAAGTTGACATGTAGAATGTCGCATTCATGAAACAAGCATATTGACTTTCAAATTGCTATTAAAATTGAATCGGTTTAATCAAACTCTAGTGGTATCATTTTATAGGTTACTGGCCAGTTAGATGATTTCTGACAAAATTGATGTGCTGTAGGATCGCAGACATGAAGTCCTCAACAGCACGACCAACCTTTACAAGCTCGTGTACTTGTCAAAATGTGCCATCTCCACTACTCCAGTAATATGACTTTTCAATTATGAAGCAATCATCAAAGCAGTTAGTGTCAAGTAAAGCAATCTGTAAACCTGATCCCAGATTCTCATCTTGAATACTTTGCCTGAGATGAGCTTTTCTCTCAGGTTTCCATGCAGCAGTTATGCTAAGTGAAATCCAGCTAAGGTACATTCCCCACCTACCCACAACTACACTGCAACCCCCACCCCCTCCCCCCCCACCCCCCACTCTTTCCCCACACAGGGTCAGTATTTCCCACTTCAGTGCTTCTTGTTCATGCTGGTATTAATTGTTTGAAAATTGTGCACCAGCTCATAATTGTCCATCCATTAAAATTATTCGTCAGAAAATCACAGGCTGTGCAGATGCAATGGTCTTGTTTTGTTGCTGATTGAATCCTAACTCTAAGCAAATCATCATCTGATCAATAGAATCTGGACTACCACACTGCTGTTGAGTAACCTTTCCAGCCAGCAGCACAGATCAGAAATGTGGACACATGCAACTTACAATTTTCTGATCACGACAACACAAATTTTCAGACTGAAGTATGAGTATGCCAGACAGCATGAAGTTACATAGACATATAATCCCCACCGTGCAGAAGGAGGCCATTTGGCCCATTGAGTCTGCACCGACCACAATCCCACCCATGCCCTATTCCCATACATTTACCCTAGCTAGCCCCCTGACACTAAGGGGCAATTTAGTATGGCCAATCAACCTAACCCACACATCTTTGGACTGAGAGGGGAAACCGGAGCACCCGGAGGAAACCCACGCAGGCATGTGGAGACTGTGCAAACTCCACAGAGACAGTGACCCAAGCCGGGAATCAAACCCGGGTCCCTGGCGCTGTGAACAGCAGTGCTAACCACTGCACCACTGTACCGCCCCTGAAGTGAGGGACGGATAGAGTTGAGGATCCAGGAGGAAGTTGTGTGTTGGGAGCTAGTTAGTTTGGATCTGGGAGGAGTAGGGGAATTGGGGTGTCGGGGGTGGGAGAACAGTTGTATAGTTACCCAAAAGATAGACTAGATAAGTTGCAAAATTTTCCCCCAGTCAAACACTCCCAAATCCTAACATTTTTCCTTTACCTTAACACAACTTCAGAAAAGTAGCTTATGACAACAATTGACACAGTGGTTAGCACTGCTACCTCACAGTGCCATGGACCAGGGTTCCGTTCCCAGCTTGGGTCACTTTGTGGAGTTTGCACATTCTCCCCGTGTCTGCGTAGGTTTCCTCCGAGTGCTCCGGTTTCCTCCCACAGACCAAAAGACATACTGGTTAGGTGCATTGGGCATGCTAAATGATGCGCGATTAAATCACTCGGGAGGCTAGATTATACCTGGGAAATAAAGGCTTTTATTACTGGCAAGAATGGAGCACACTATATACAATACAATCCCAGACTAAAGGGTCTCCAGGCAGTGCAGTGACCTTTATACTTCCCCTGGTAGGCGGAGGCAACTGGAGTGTACCACAGAACAATATCAACAGGTAGAACAGCCCAACCCGAACACCAACAGTAATTACAGTAACATATCAACAAACCCCATAGTGCTGACCATCCATGGCTCAGCACTCATAGTGGTGACCAACTATGGTTCACCACATTCACCCCTCCTTTAAAACAAAGGCCGGTGGAGCAAAAAAAACCCAGAACAACTGTTCATATAATCACAAGTTCAGTCGTATTGGAGGACCACACCGTCTCTGCGACCTCCTCAACACTGGCGGTAACGCCGGTTCTGGTCATCGTGGTGACCTTCTCTCCAAGGCGGTGTCCAGTGACTCCTCCAGTTCCTCACGGACAGGTGGACCACGAGGTGGCGACAATCTGCTGGACTCGAGCACGCCTCGAGGTGGTGAAAATCTCCTGGACTCAGGCAAGCTGTACACGGGAGTAAGAGGATTAAGTGGTGGTCCCGATACTGCCCGCGCCGTGTCAGGAGGGGAGATAAGGGTCAGGGGGTCCCTAACTAGGGGTGTGGAAGCGACTGGGGTTTCCAAGTCCCCTGCTGGCGCCAGATCTCTAATAGAGACAGTGTCCTCTCGCCCGTCAGGATATGCCACATAGGCATATTGAGGGTTGGCGTGGAGGAGATGGACCTGTTCAACCAAAGGGTCGGACTTGCGGGTCCGAACATGCCGCCGCAGGAGGACAGGTCCTGAGTGCGTCAACCAAGACGGTAATGAGGTCCCAGAGGAAGACTTCCTAGGGAAGGAAAACAGCCTCTCATGTGGAGTAGCGTTGGTTGCCGTACACAGGAGTGAGCGGATAGAATGGAGCGCATCAGAGAGTACCTCTTGCCAACGGGAGACTGGGAGACCTTTAGACCTCAACGCCAGTAAGACAGCCTTCCAGACTGTAGCATTTTCTCGTTCAACCTGTCCGTTACCCCTAGGGTTGTAACTCGTAGTTCTACTTGAGGCAATCCCTTTTGAGAGCAGGTATTGCCTCAAGTCGTCACTCATGAATGACGAGCCCCTATCACTGTGGATATAGCTGGGGTAACCGAACAGGGTGAAAATATCCCGTAATGCTTTAATGACCGTGGCAGTGGTCGTATCAGAACAGTGAATGACAAAAGGGAATCGTGAGTACTCTTCAATCACATTGAGGAAGTACACGTTCCAATCTGTCGAAGGAAGGGGGCCCTTAAAGTCCACACTCAGTCTCTCAAAAGGGCAAGTGGCTTTAATGAGGTGTGCCCTGTCAGGTCGGTAGAAGTGCGGTTTGCATTCAGCACATACCTGGCAGCTTCGGGATATGGACCTGACATCCTCCACTGAGTAGGGTAGATTCTGGGCCTTTACGAAATGGAAGAGCCGAGTGACCCCCGGATGGCAGAGATCATTGTGGAGGGCCTGTAATAGATTCTCCTGCACACTTCCACATGTTCCACGTGACAGGGCGTCTGAAGGCTCATTGAGCTTCCCTGGACGGTACATGATATCATAATTGTAGGTGGAGAGTTCGATTCTCCACCTCAAGATTTTATCATTTTTGATCTTACCCCGTAAAGTGTTGTTGAACATGAACGCCACGGACTGCTGGTCCGTGAGCAGGGTGAATCGTTTTCCCGCCAAGTAATGGCGCCAATGCCGAACGGCCTCCACAATGGCCTGGGCCTCCTTTTCCACCGCCGAGTGTCGAATTTCGGGGCCTTGGAGGGTGCGAGAGAAAAAGGCGACGGGCCTGCCCGCCTGGTTAAGTGTGGCGGCCAGGGCGAAATCCGATGCATCACTCTCCACCTGAAAGGGTATGGACTCATCAACAGTGTGCATCGTGGCTTTCGCGATGTCGGCTTTTATCCCTTCAAAGGCCTCTGTTGCTAGGGGAAAGGAGGTAGACTTGATGAGCGGACGGGCTTTGTCCGCATAATTGGGAACCCACTGTGCATAGCATGAGAAGAAGCCTAAGCATCTTCTCAGTGCTTTGATGATAGTGGGCAGGGGAAGTTCCAGGAGGGGACGCATACGGTCTGGATCAGGGCCAAGGACCCCGTTTTCCACCACATATCCGAGAATTGCTAAACGGCGCTTGCAAAATACGCACTTCTCCCTGTTGTAGGTCAGATTCAGGCGAGACGCAGTGCGTAAAAATCTAAGGAGGTTGGCATCATGGTCCTGCTGGTCATGGGCGCAGAAAGTGATGTTATCCAGGTACGGGAAGGTAGCCCGCAGCCCGTCTTGGTCCACCATTCGGTCCATTGCACGCTGGAAGACCGAGACCCCATTCGTGACACCAAAGGGAACCCTTAAAAGTGATAAAGACGACCATCCACCTCAAAGGCCGTGTATTTTCGGTCCTCTGGGCGAATGGGGAGCTGGTGGTAAGCTGACTTCAAGTCAATGGTGGAGAACACCCGGTACTGCGCAATCTGGTTGACCATGTCAGATATGCGCGGGAGAGGATACGCATCCAGCTGCGTGTATCTATTAATGGTCTGACTATAGTCTATGACCATCCGGGGTTTGTTTCCAGTTTTAACCACCACTACTTGCGCTCTCCATGGACTAGAGCTAGGTTGGATGATCCCTTCCCTGAGGAGCCGCTGAACTTCAGATCGAATAAAGATCCGATCCTCAGCGCTGTAACGCCTGCTCTTGGTTGCAATGGGCTTGCAGCCTGGCACTAGATTCTCAAATAAAGATGGTGGGATGATTCTGAGTGTCGAGAGGCTACACGTGGAGCGCGCTGGGCAATTTGGAGGCTGCTGTGCTCCCACTGAAAGTGGAGGGAGCGGCCCATCGTACTGCAGGGTTACACTCCTCAGGTGGACCATAAAGTCTAGTCCCAGGAGCATCGGAGCGCAAAGGTGCGGTAACACAAGGAGCCTGAAGTTCTCGTAAACTGTGCCCCGCACCGTTAGGTTAACCACGCAGCTCCCTAGCACGGTAACAGACCGGGACCTTGACGCCATCAAAATTGTCTGTCTGACAGTCCGTACTCGGAGACCGCACCGTTTCACGGTGTCAGGGTGAATGAAGCTCTCCGTGCTCCCGCTGTCAAACAAACAATGAATTTGGCGTCCATTTACCTCTATGTCCATCATGGATTTGTCGAGTCTGTGAGGCTTGGCCTGGTCCAGGATGATTGACGCCACCGTTGGGTCTTGGGTGCCACTGCAGGCAGCTGAGATGGTTGATGATGATGACCCCTGCTTTTCGTCCGCGGTCGGTGCCGACCAAAATGGCTGCGCCCATGGATCGCACGTGGTCGGTGTCGCTAAAAGTGGCGGCCCCTGCAGGTCGCACATGTCTTGCGTCTCCCTCGTCAAGAATGGCGGCGCTCTGGAATCGCACGTGGTGGAAGACCTCGAAGACGCTGGAGACAAGGAGACAGGCTCAGGAGAATCACACACCGCACTGCTATGTTTGGAGGGTGGTTTGGTCCTGCAGACTTTGGCATAATGCCCTTTCTTTCCGCACGCGGAGCACAATACCGTTCTAGCTGGACATCGCTGCCGAGGTTGTTTCGCCAATCCACAGAAGTAACACCGCGGGCCTCCTGGAGCTGCTGCCGTCGTCAGGTCCGAGGTTGGGAACACAATCGCGCAGTTTTTCGGAGCCGCTGAATAAAGTAGAGTCGGTGGCTGTACTTGCCACGATGTTCCCACGTGGTCGGTGGGGTACGTTTCTAGGCTTCTGGAGGCCGTCTCCATAGCGAGCCAATTCTACTGTCTTAGCGAGGTCTAGATTACCTTGCTCTAGCAGCCGGAGGCGAATGTACGACGAGCCGATTCCCGCCACGAACGCATCGCGGATCAAGTCGCTCGTATACTGGGCCGCCGACACTGGCTTGCAGTTGCAGGCTCTGGCTAGCTGCTGGAGTTCACACAGGTACTGTTCTGTTGTTTCGCCGGGCTGCCGCCGTCGAGTGGCTAGAAGGTGTCAAGCATGGATCTCGTTTGGCGGTTTGTTGTACCGCTTCTTAAGTAGTTCGATGGCCCCTTTGTAGTCTTGGGCATCGCGGATTGCTAAGTATACGGTGTCGCTTACCCTCGCGTGGAGGACCCGCAGTCTATCGGCGTCATTTTGAATGGCTGTTGAGGCATCGATGTAGTCTTGAAAACACTTTAACCAATGGTCGAAAGTGTTCGACGCTCCTGCCGCATGTGGATCTAGTGTAAGCCGATTGGGTTTCAACATTTGCTCCCTGGTTTTCAAAATTTTGTCAGTAATAAAATTGATGCGCGATTAAATCACTCGGGAGGCTAGATTGTACCCGGGAAATAAAGGCTTTTATTACTGACAAGAATGGAGCACACTATATACAATACAATCGCAGACTAAAGGGTCTCCAGGCAGTGCAGTGACCTTTATACTTCCCCTGGTAGGCGGAGCCACTGGAGTGTACCACAGAACAATATCAACAGGTAGAACAGCCCAACCCTAACACCAGCAGTAATTACAGTAACATATCAACAAACCCCATAGTGCTGACCATCCATGGCTCAGCACTCATAGTGGTAACCAACTGTGGTTCACCACACTAAATTCTCCCTCAATATATCCGAACAGGCGCTGGACTGTGGCGACTACGGGATTTTCACAGTAACTTTATTACAGTGTTAATGTAAGCCTACTTGTGACAAAATAAACAAACAATGTGAATGATCCAATGCTGGCAAATACCAAACTGACTGCTTCTATAGGGATATCATTTTAGAACCAAATTGCAACCCTTAACAAATCACTCCATAACCACTGCGCCATTCAAATTCAAATTTCATAAAGAACCTTTACTGCTAGCAGAGACTGAAGATATTAAATCCCTTTGGACTGAACTGGATTTGAATCCACATCTTGAGAGAAAATAGTGTGCTAAACTACTGAACCATCCAGTCCCTTCATGTAATTCTTATTGTCCATGTGATTCCTGCACCATTCATAATTATTTTTCAAAAAGTTCCAAACTTCAGACAAGTAAAAAGTAAAGTTATTGGAGCAAACATTCAAATGAAGTCTAGCAGGCTGTAAGAATTCCATTAGAGAAAGGAAGATGGGCCTAATTTTAACTGCTTGTGTCTGAGCCAAAGCTACTCTGCACTGCTCCAGTATCAATAATGGTCCAAATCTTCTGATTACGCTCAGAACACTTGTTTCCCACTAAATACCCACTTACCTTCCTTCCATTTGTCTGGGTAATCTTCCGAACTTCCAAACTCACTCAGAGTAGGAAACCTCGGAAACAGCAATGAAGGGAATCCAAGCTGAAATCACACTCCCTTAGGTTTAAATGTCCCAATGCTTCTTTGAAAAGCTACAGAGAGAGAGTAGGTGGGTAAGAGATAGTGTTAGTTGTAGGGTGTCAGCTGCGTAGGGTCTCAACTGGGTAGGGTGTCAGCTGGCTGGGATGACAGGTAGGTGGGTAGGGTGGGAAGGTTGGGTCAGGTCAGTTTGGGGGCAGTCAAGGGGGTAGTTTGGGTGGAGTTGGGTCCAGTTGAAGTTAGGGAGGGGTGGAGTTGGGGATTCAGGAGGAAGTGGTGTGTTGGGAGCCAGTCAGTTTGGATCTGGGAGGAGTGTGGTTGGAGGAGGTGAGGTTGAAGGGGGGAGTTAGGGGTGTTGTATACTTACCCCAAAGTTAGACTAGGATTTTTCTGTTCAACATTTCCTGGGTAATCATTCAGGTAAATAAGTCAAAACTGTCCAAAGTCACTGACTCTAACCAGCATGGAGGATCCCAGGGAGCCCAGGGATTGCTCATCAGAAGTTCAAACTTCCTAGGCAATTCCTATGGAGTCAGTGTGTTGGAACTTCTGAGGAATGCCTTAGCACACCATGGAGGGTGCATCCAGTCTCCAAGGGACTGGGGACCAGCAGGCCTGGACCAACAAGAGTCCATCCAGTACCAAAAATTATGAGCAACTAAAGCTACTCAAGGTCACAGAGGTTACAGCTATTCATAGTTATTCATTCTTTCTGTAAACTTTGCTCACTAGCACTAAGGAATATCTTTATTTCCACTTAATGTTAAAGTCATGAGGTTAAATATGGCACTGGTTAAATATAAAATTGATGTTACATTCCTCCAATGGTTCACTTTAGCCCTAATTCTAGAAAAGAAGTACCTCTCAAAAGAACAGAGACACACTGATGACTAATGTCATTTCCCGAAGCAAGGATGCCAATTTCCACTGATGGTTATGCACCCTAAACTAGTGCTGATTAAGGACAGGCTAAAAATACCCCAAATCATTTCACCCTTGCAGCAATCAGAAAGGAGATTATTTCATCCTGCGTGTGACCGGAATGGATTCAACTCCAGCACTCCAGGTTCTAACCCATTGTGCCAGCTAATCGCTTTGCCCACATCTTTCTTCCTCACTCAGAGGATGGTCATGTTTTCGGAAGTGTGCTCGGTAAAGATAAAAGAGTTAAAGCAATCCTCGAGCTGACAGTCGTTACAGTTAGTGAAACATTTGTTTGACAGGGGCATTGGTCTGCTTGTAAGAGCATTTTAATTAAACTGAGAGACCACTCAAAATATATGTTAAAGCATTGTGATTACTTGTTGCTTCAAATCTAAGTATCCAACCAATGACATTGGCTTAATCCCGCTGAACTGCTGATGTGACATTTGAAATGATCTGAAACGATAACGTGACAGCAAGATCAATGATTCTCATCTCAGAAAGGACATGACAAGACTTATTATAATCCCCTGATATCACATTATACAAGAGGCCTAGACCACATCAATACTCCATATTCACATGGCATTATTCTTCCATGACAAAGCTTGGGTCCAGTTCTTCCCCAGATATCTTTTGATAGCTAACAACTCAATTAACTATTTGTATTCTTGAGCAGCTCAAACACTGTAGGCAGCGACACACTTTTATTTAAAATGAGCATGTTAAGATCTATATTTTCTTTAATAAACTTTGCCATCAAGTGCAACATAATATTGATTTATTAGCTTCTGTAAATTCCTTCACTGTCATTCTGAAAAGGGGGGCTGGGTTTTCCCTGTGGGATTCTGAACTCAGGATTAAAGGGAGTGAGGAACCAGCCGCTGTGTGAGAAACAGTCACCAATTGTGATTTTCCCCAGGGCGGCCAAATAATGGCCAGAAGGGGAGATTTGTCATCAAGGTAAGGATGGTGGGGTGGGCTCTCAAAGTTGGAAGGTCAAAAAGAGGTCTTCTACTTCAAAAGAAGCAACAGACGGCAATGGAAATAAGAGAGGCTTCAAAACGGTGGCATCTTCTCTCCAACTGGTTCAACATTAAACTTAAAAAATGGATTTTGCAGCTAGGCCATGCAATACGGGGATAAGTGTGAAGGGGCGAAGGTTGTTAAGAGTTGCTTGTGAGGGTGGGGGGAGGCCCTCTGCAGTTCCAGGCACACAAAAAAAAATATCTAGAATACTAACCACCCCCCACCCCTCCCCATTCCCCTTCCCCTCTCACTTACTTCCCAACCTGCACTTCTCTCCCCTACTCCTCCCCCTCACTCCCCCACCTGCACTTCTCTCCCCTACTCCTCCCCCTCACTCCCCCACCTGCACTTCTCTCCCCTACTCCTCCCCCTCACTCCCCCACCTGCACTTCTCTCCCCTACTCCTCCCCTTCACCCCCTCTTGCCCCCCTGATCTACCAGTCGCCTCCCATTTTAATTCTGCACCTTGCTCCACTCTGACCTTTGTCCACAACCTCCTACAGTGCTCTAATGCAGTCCTCAATGCAAACTCAAGGAATAGCAACTCATCTTTACACTGGGCATTTTACAACCTTCTGGACTCGACGTTGGGTTCAACAACTTTAGATCATTACGTGTTCCCATATTTTGTTTTGTTTCTCTTTCTCTCCCATTTTCTTTGAATTGCTTTCAGAATACAGCTATTCATGATCCTGCCATTCACATCTCTTCTCGACATATCTTCTGTTTCTTTGGCATTTGCTTTGGCCTTGCACCGTAAACCTTTCTCCTGCCTTCCACCTTAACAGCACTAAAGGAAGGTTCTATGATATGTATTTAAAATGGTCGCATGTCTTGCTGGAATAATGTCACGTGACCTAGAGTGATGTAAGCAGAGGGATTTGTGGGCTTTTAAGGTGCTTCCACCTGGGACCTGAAACAAGCAACATCTCCTCAATAAACCTGCATTGCGATTGACTTAAACCCACAAGTATGGAACCTCATTACTTGCCTCTCTGCTGTAATTTCTGGTCAGCAGGTAACAGGCGCTTTAACATTTTCCTCCCCCTTTCAATTATTCAAAACCTTCCACAGTTAGACTGGAAATGTTAACTCTGCTGAGATTTTCCAGCATTTTCTCTTTTGGTTTCAGATTCTAGCATTCGCAGTAATTTGCTTTTATCCGTGTTAACTCTGCTTCTCTCTCCACACTGGCTGCCGGGCCCATTTCCAGCATTTTCTGGTTTCAGTTCAGATTTACAGCATCTGCAGTATTTTGCTTTTGTAATTTTTCCAAATTCCCTTTAAATGTCTCACTGAAATAAAGTTCTCTTTCAGGAACCACTGTAGATACTCTTCAAAAGACATAGAATAGAAGTAACTGTGCAAGTAAAAGTTAACGAGAGAAGTCCACGCACTGCACCAGAAAAATCACAAAGAGTAAAATGGAAAGTCAATAAAAGATTGCTGCTGCTGCATTATAGCATCAGCTGCCTTGACTTTCTACTGTTCCTAGGCTTCTCCCTGTCTCCCTCGTTTCTATTTCAAATCCAGATCACAGGTTGAAGGCATAATGGGAGATGCTCACACTGCTTATAAAAGTGCCTCATACCACTGTACCTGAATGAATATTTAAGGCAAGAATCTGAAACATTGATTCAGTGTCAATTAAGCTGAATAACAACAACTTGCATTTATACGGCATATTTAATGCAATGAAATATTTCATGATTCTTAACAGGAG
The DNA here is from genome assembly GCF_964213995.1 of Mustelus asterias. Lineage (NCBI taxonomy): Eukaryota > Metazoa > Chordata > Chondrichthyes > Carcharhiniformes > Triakidae > Mustelus > Mustelus asterias. Next base: position 118,733,445 of record NC_135803.1, on the reverse strand, counting down.
CATAATTAGACAAAAAGATCAACACAGAATAAAGGAGCATAAGTATCACTTACACCACAGAACTGCCAGGTAATGACCATTTCTAACATGTCCACATCCCCTGGACATTCAGTGATATTTCTATCACTAAATCCCTCGTCATCAACGTCTTGGGAGTTACAACTGACCAAAATCTTAATTGCATCAGACCATGGCTGCAAGAGCAGTCATGATGTGGAGATGCCGGCGTTGGACTGGGGTAAACACAGTAAGAAGTTTAACAACACCAGGTTAAAGTCCAACAGGTTTATTTGGTAGCAAAAGCCACACAAGCTTGTGTGGCTTTTGCTACCAAATAAACCTGTTGGACTTTAACCTGGTGTTGTTAAACTTCTTACTGCAAGAGCAGGCCAGAGGTTGGGAATTCGGAGGCAACTAACTCATCTTGTGACTCTTTAAAACTTGTCCAGCATCTACAAGGCACAAGTCAGGAGTGTGATGGAATATGCTCCACTTTTCTTGATATATGCAGCTCCAACAATGTTCAATAAGATCAAAAACATCCAGAATAAAGCAGTCTATTTGAATGGCACCCCATCCACCACCCTAAACATCACACTCACCACAACAGTGACAGCAACGAGTGCCATCTATAAGATGCACTGCAGCAACTCACCAAGCCTCCCTTGAGAGCACCTTTCAATTTTACAACATTTGCCACCTAGAAGGACAAGGACTGCAGATTGCAAGTTCCCCTCCGAGACACCTACCAATCTGACTTGAAACTATATTACCGTTCCTTCACTGTCACTGGGTCAAATTCCTAGAACTCCTTTCATAACAGAACCTACACCAGATGGATTATAACAGTTAAAGAACATGGCTCGCCACCACCTTCTCAAATATGATTAAAGATGAGTAGCAAGTGCCAGCAATGCTCACATCCTATAAAGGAATAAAAACAAATTTGGGCAATGACTAAAGGTGTTTTTGGTAGTTTGAACATCTCTAGTTTTAATGTGACTATCATTTTGTAGTTTGAATTAATATGTTCTTATCCATTTTGTGCAAAATTGATGGAAATAATTTTAATAAAAACTAAACCAGTATTTTTGGAAACAAGCCAGATTAGTTAAGTAGATAGCCTTAATTGTGAGACAATTAAAATATAAGTAATTCATCAATAGATATGTTAGAAAGGCATTAAGTTATTTAGAACACAAAAGTTTATAACTTTTAATATTTGATTATTAGTACAGATTCTTAAAATGCTGAATAAGAAGCTTATGCTCTTCTCAGGCCTACAGAACAAAAAAAAACATGACTTGTTAAAGTCGATTGGAGGGAATGAATCATCTCCTGTTCAAGATGTCTCAACTTTAAATAACAGACAGCTATTATTGGTGACACTCAATGTACCTCAAAGGAAGAGGTATAATTTGAGAAGAAGCGAAGTCTTAAAGCTGAGACATAGGATGGGATTTTACGGCATCGCTTGGGCGAGACCGGAAATTCCCACCTGAGGTCAACGGAAATTTCCGTTGTCGGACCCTCGCCCGCTTTGATTCCGTGGTGGGTGAGGTGGTAGAGTTCCAGCTAATGTGTATAATTAACTAAAAACCAATGGGTTCATTCGTATTTCATTATTGACAAGTTATAGACCAATTGGCTATTTTCCAACAATTGGCTAAGTGGGGGCTGTCAACATTTTTAAGGTAGAAAAAAGGGGTCTCGAGAAGTCATTTTGAGTAGCGAGGGTTAGAGAGAGGTGGAGAGCGCGATGTTTACGGAGAGTTGGTGAGAGCAGTTGGTGTTTACATGTTATTGATGTTTTCAGAGCCATTATTTCCCATCCTGGATTGAGAAGGTGGTGAGAGATCTGTTCAATTGTTCCAGTTAAGCTTTCTCCTCTTACTGTTAATTAATGCCTATTACAGTTAGCTGACACTTTGCTTTTTATCTTTCTGACTTGTCACCTTTTTAATGGTTAATAGACTTCCTGAATTCACCATTTCAAGTGTACTTTCTTGCCATATGGTTAAGTCCCTAGAACTTGTTGTGTCACCAATGGTGGGATGAAGCAATTGGGGGATGCACAAGAGCCCAAAGTTTCTCTGCGTCTCGATGCCTTCTCTTCTATCCCTTTCCTTTTCCATTTAATTTCAAAAGGTCTGTCTCCTTGCTACACTTCCTTCCCTCTGTCTCTGCACGTAGTTTCTTTGTTGTGCCCCATTCCATAAATCAGCATTGCTAAATCTCACAAAAAGCATTCTTTGCTATAATTTTTGCCACGTTGACTCAGATTCACACAAAGGGTTTTGGAGTGTGCCTTCAGCCAAACAATGAATTCCTGACAGACCTACAGCTTTCAGTTCTTGCTGAAATGGCTTCCACCAGAAGAAATATCATGACGTTTTGATATTATAGAGCAAGAAATGATAGCCCATCTTTCTCCCTTTGGGAAACGATGCAGAAAGGAAAATGCTTGTTCTTTTATTATATCATTTGTGATCCCATAGTTGTCTTATTTGATTCTCTCCAGAACCTTTGAAGTCTCAGCTAACTCCCATAAAAAGCCAACAGGCTGGGCAAGCTTGAGAAATGAAACAAAAGAACGATCCAGTTGTTTTCACAGGGGAAAGAATTAATTACAATATATTTTGACACAGTTTGAGAAATTAAAAGAGAAATGCAGTACTGTGATAAGGAGAGAGAAAAGTAACACACACCCTTCTTGCCGCTGTCATTTATTCTCTGAAACATCTTATGAAACACTATACAGATTACTGTCATTACTTTAAGGAAACAATGATTAGCCTGGACATGCTCAGACCTCTGCTCTTTCCCATTCTTCATTGCACAGCAATAAACTGTACAACAACATGACTTTGAAGCTTTGGTTTCAGCAGGGAAAAATGTTTTGTCCTCAAGCTCCTCTCCTTTCTTTTGTCCTAATGCTGCACACTCTGGCATGGTTCAGGTTCTAGGCAGTAGGAGATTTCACTGATTTTAGTGATCATCCTAAATCCAAACGTTTTGATGGAAATTGACAAAAAATGCCGCTTTGATTTCTGATTCTTAGAATCCCCAACAGCACAGAAAGAGGCCATCTGGCCCTTCGTGTCTGCACCGACTCTCTGAAAGAGCATCCAACCCAGGCTTTCCCCTCTGCCCTTTCCCCATAATGCGGATGGCTAATCCACCTAACCTGCACATCTTTGGACTGTGGGAGGTGTAATGAGTCTTCAGAGGCCTTCACCAGAGTCCCTTCACCGAAATCCCTTTATTTACAAACTCTAACAGCAGTACACAGAGTGCTAGTGGTTAGCAGTCTATCTCCAGGGGTGTCAGAGGAACTGACACTCCCAGTTAAGTACAAGGCAAAGACTCCCTGATTGGCCCATCAATTGGGTCCTTAATCAGGGAGTTCATACTCCAATAGGCCAACCTCAGTGGCCTGATTGAAGTCATTACAGGAGGAAACTGGAGCACCCAGAGGAAACCCATGCAGACACGGGAAGAATGTACAAACTCCACAGTGACCTCTTCCGCCTTAAACATCCAGAAAGGCAAATCAAGTGTAAATATTACAATCTTTAAAATGTCTACACATTTATAATGATAAAATAATTAAATGAATAAATTATCATTATGGTTCAATATATATTATATCTGCTTAATGTCAGTGTATATCCCGTAAGTACATAAAAATTGCATGAAGCCATTTATACACTTAACTGAAGAGTGCTGTATTCTAGTATTGTGCACCACAGCAATCAAATAGTGCAACAGTAGCAAGAAAGGCTGGGCAATAAATGAAAGTCAGAACTAGAAGAACAAGACAGAAGGAATTAGCGCTGAAAAGGAAGGAAGAAATAAATTACATGCTCACATTTTTGATATGGAACTTATTGAAAAGAGACTGTAGGGGCAGGATTTTCACTGTGGGCTTCTGAATCTCGCTATCAGGCTGAAAGGCGGCTCAAACACCAAAACCTTCAGACAAACAGTCACTCTGTATGATTTCCCCCAGAGCCATCAATTAATGATCAAAGGGTAGACTCAATGTCCATTTAAGGACCACCAGTGTGCTCTTGAAGCTGGAGGACCAATCAGAGGCCTTCCAGTTTGAAACGAGCAGCAGGTTGTGAAGGCAGGTAAGTGTGGGGCAGGATGCTTCAAAATTGACACAGCCTCTCCCCAACCTTTTTAAAGGTTTAAATAAAACCTTGCAGGCATGAGGGAGGGGCGTGGGGTAGGGAGCCCTTTAACATGTTGGCCTAGCTGTGGCTGCTGGAATATCAGTGGGGAGGAAGTGGCGTAGTGATATTGTTACTGGACTAGTAATCCACAGAGCCAGGGTAACACTCTGGGGGCTTGGGTTCGAATACCACCATGGCAGATGGTGGAACTTGAATTCAATAAAAATCTTGAATTAAAAGTCTAATGATGACAACGAAACCATTGTTGATTATTGTAATTCACTAATGCCCTTTAGGGAAGGAAATCTGTCATCCTTACCTGGTCTGGATTACATGTGATTCCAGATCCACAGCAATGTGGTTGACTCTTAATGTCCTCAAGGATAGGCAATAAACGTTGGCCCAGCCAGCGATGCCCACATCCCATAAACAAAAAAAAACCTAGGCAGGTAAGGAGGGCCACTAAGTCCGCCTGAAGCACTGGCACCACAGTATATGCAGCTCGGAGGTTACCTTCAGGCAACTAAAATAGCCCTTACCACCTTCAGAAACTTGGAGGCCAGGTGGGCCACCTTCTGTTGGCTTTAAGTGGCCATTTATAAGCTCAATTAGCTATTCTTCTCATGGGGCCTGATGACAGTTGCTGCAGTGCCTCCTGGTCTGCAACATGATCCAGACATTGAACAGACCCTCTTATCCATATTCATTCCTGAGTATACGTAATGTAAACATTTGCTGGAGAGGTAATATGCTATCACAAGATGTATTAAAAAATTTGATGGTTTACTATTGTTATTTTCATGTTGAAAATCAACGCTGTTATATAGTCACAATAGTTTTTGTAGTAAGTGTATAATCAACCTTAATTTGCAAAAATCACAAATGTAAGCTTCAATACAAATTATATTCCTTTTCCTGCTACATTGTTATGCTACATTAAGCAATTAGATGTTGAACCACTGTATTGAGAAAAATACTATTATTTTTATCTTTATAACAGTGTTTTTTCCCTAATGATCATTCTGTTCTTTCCAATATATGACACATTATTATTTTTGATCTGTAAATTAAATTCCACAGCAGCATGCAAAACTGAGGCAACTGGTGTTACTTCCACAACATCGGCCACTGCCACCCGTACCCTAAGCCCAGTGCCGGATTTAGGCATAAGCTAAACAAGCTACAGCTTAGGGCCCCACAATCCGCAGGGGCCTCACAAAATTTCAGAAGGTTTACAATGAAGAGAATATTTAAGAGCGGATACCAGAAAAGAAAAAGAAAGCACCAGCTTGAAGAGCAACTCAAAAACTTACCAAAATTACCAAAATCTATGAGAGAGATCAAGCCAGCCAAATGATAAATATGTAATCAGTAAATGCATTCATTTGAAAATAATTTGTATTTTTCACTTTAAATACCTTGTATTAACTAATTAAAAGGCATAATTATGTTTTCAATTTTTTTGTGGCGACCCAAGGTCCTGTTTTGGTACGCACCTTTGTGAGACCTTTTGGTGTAACTTTTTAACAAGGGGCCTCCAAGCTTTATATAGCTTAGGGCCTCACCAAGTCTAAATCTGGCACTGCCCAAGCCCATCTCCTCCTGAAAAACTTAGTCAGCTTCCTTCAATTTCTGTAAATTCCAAATCAGCAAAAATTGTGCCAGTTATTTCTCAGTCCAAAACTAGTCCTGCTCAGCCTACAGCTCCTGTTCTCATTGACTTACACTGGCTTCCAGTTCCATAAACTTCATTTTATAATTCTCCTTCTTCTGATTAAATTCCTTTATGGTGTTGCCTTCAAATCTCAAAGTCTTCAGTACCACAAACCACCCCCTCACCCGAACTCTCCATTCTCGTGCATCTCCCAACTCTTCATCCTACCACTGGCAGCCATAGTGGAATCTCCTACTGAAAACTACCTTAAAAATGTTATACAAATCCAAATTGTTGCAATGTTTTCTTCCCTGCAAACATGATAGAGTGTTGGGCACTTTCAACCTAAGTTACAAGCCTGTGTAACTATTTGTCTTTACATATCATGTGTCAATTTTTTGTCAACTTTCTTGACCGGCATCTATGAAGCTATCTTATGTTGTGTTGCTGGAAGGAGCTGACCATAAGATTATTCAAGATAAAACAAAGGAACAGCAAAAACTCAGACAAATGGACAGGAAAATGCACAGCAGGTATTTTCAAGAAGTCCAAATAAATCAGGACCCTTTAAGAGCAAAAAGCCAACATGAAAGAAGGGATCTCCACTCCAATTTTAGAAGTTCCGAATTAGCTCTGTTGAGGCATGCCAGCATGCAACCTATCCCTAACAAACATCATTTTTCATGCCCTTGATGGGCTTATTGCACAACTAGTGCACAAGATCTAAGCAGTTTTGAGTTAAATTGCAGTGCTCTATTTAAACAGTCAATCAGCAGGCTCCAAGCATATTTAAATGCGAAATACACCATGACGCAATGAATCCAATATGCAGCAACATTACAGCATCAAAGGTTGTATTAATGGCACCAGCAACTAATCTTGCCTAAAGTTATTGCTTTGAATGTCCAACAGAAAGTTGCTTACGCTTAAGCAGGGTCGTGTTAAAAATTAGAAATATATGTATATAGATTATGGAAATTGGTAAAGGAATAGGTCAGAGCTGTGATTTAAAGTTTATTTAATAGTGTCACATGTGGGCTTACATTAATACTGCAATGCAAGTCCCCTAGTCACCACATTCCGGTGTCTGTTCAGGCACACTGAAGAAGAATTTAGCATGGCCAATGCACCTAACCAGCATGTCTTCTGGACTGTGGAAGGAAACCAGAGCATCCGGAGGAAACCACACAGACACAAGGAGAACATGCAGACTCCGCACAAACAGTGATCCAAGCCAGGAATCGAACCCAGGACCCTGGTGCTGTGAGGCAGCAGTGCTAACCACTGTGCCACCATAGAAACTTCTCAAAGTTTTATTTAGGAATGATTATTCTTTGATGACAACAGTCTGAAAATGGCCTACGCTAGTTTTACAGTGAGAGCAACTATTTGATATGTAAAACAAACAAGCATATTACAAAGTTATATGAGGCTTTTAATTTAATCTTGCTTAATTATGATTTTGCTGCAATATGTAAGTTCATCAATGTGTGCAAGTAGAATAGGAGTTACTTTAATGAACAACATCACGGTTCATGACTCGAGAATAAGAACAGTTAAACTGTTGTGAACATTATGAACAATTTATTAGCAGACCTTATGAGCAGCCTTAGATGGAGATAGCTGATAATGGAATGGTTACAGATAATGAAACTTTTGCAAGTTAGCTTTGAAGGATAGAGATGGAACATTACTGGGAGGATGAAACTGATGAGGTGATAAGGAAAATCTGATGTAGGAGTGATTGATCAAAGCCAGAAGGTACTTGCAAAAACTCAAGAAGCAAATGGCAGGTGAATAGCACTGAAGGCAGAGTTTTCAACCCAAGGTTTAGACAAATTTGATTTGATTTATTATTGTCACATGTATTCGTATAAAGTGAAGAGTATTGTTTCTTGCGTGCTATACAGACAAAGCATACCATTCATAGAGAAGGAAATGAGAGAGTGCAGAATGTAGTGTTACAGTCATAACTAGGGTGTAGAGAAAGATCAACTTAATGTGAGGTAGGTCCATTCAAAAGTCTGTTGGCAGCAGGGAAGAAGCTGTTCTTGAGTCGGCTGGTACGTGACCTCAGGCTTTTGATGTTTCATAGGGTATTTCAAAATGAAGTAAATCATTATAAGATGAAAAGGTCTTGATAATAATCCATCCATGTCCACTCCCGGAAGAGGGTATAAAGTAAGAGACTTTGCCAGACCTCAGTGTAGTACGCGATGATAAAGAAGTCTTAAAGAAGACTCCAGTTAGACACACTTGAGAGGATCAAGAAGTCAAGAAGACTTAGGCACTAAGAAGAAAGGTGGAAGAAGAAAAGAGCTGTTTGTCCATGCCAGCCAACCCACTCAACCTGGACCAGTGCTTGCTTTTAGTCTTGCTGTTTAACCCGTGTGTAATATTCCATCTAAAATTCTGATTAAACACAACATCCCACCATATTGATTACAATTGACCCTGATTGATTGATTAGATAAAGATGACACTCGACTGTATTTCAAAAATTAAAAATTAGTACAGCACTTTGAGATTTTTTTAAACAATGTGGAACCAATTCATGTCTTTTTTTGAAAAGTGAAACATCAGTTTACATGCCCTGCAACCTTCAGATTGAGGGGCATAACCAATGAAAATCATTTAATTAGATTTTGTTTTAATTTTCTCCCTAAGGCGTGATGCAAGCCTTCAGTGATATCTACAGAAAGAATTCAGTCTACACCTACTACAAGCAAATTTCAGTTTTTATGTTCTACAGGCGAAAGTCAGTGAAAGATAGCACAGAATTTGATCTGACAGGGGAAAACTGCAAAATCCATTGGTTTTGCAGTGATTAATCTAACTGGGCGGTGGTCTCTCTCTCTCTCTATGCATTTGTTGTCAAAGGCCACGTTTAATTTACTCCATGGATTCACATAGTGGCATTGGAATTACAGTCCTCAAAGGAATATACAGAATGTAAAAGTCTGCCTTAATTAAAAGCGAAGCATCACGGATGCTGAAATCTGAAGCAGAAAGATGTGAAGATCTCTGAAGAAGAGTCAGAACGTTAACTCTGTTTTTCTCTCTCCACAGAAACTGCCAGTTTTTCCAACATTTTCTGTTTTTGTGCCTGCATGTATTAATTGCTTTCAATCAGTCGGAGCCTTTTCATTCAATTTTAAAAACAGGGAAAAATTATTCTGAGTGTTTGCCTGAAAGCATACACTAGAGTGAAAGCACAGCCACATAGGCCAGGGGGACTCCAGAGGGCTCAATTTTGTAAGATAGGTCAGGCAAAAATGAAGAAAAATTAAACTCAATATGCAGTGATGAAATGGAGTTAGAATATCATTACTAATTTGAATGTCTTTGTTCCCAGTCACACTGACCAATCATTCTACCCAGTTTACCTTCACGCTAAGTGGCTTCAACCATGCATCTTGTTCACGAGGTTAGCCAGATTGAATTCTGGCACGCATTATGAGACACCTTCAATTAAGCCCACCAGAAAGTGGTTTAAAAAGCAGTTTAACATTGGCAATGAGCCAAATGCCCCATCAAGTTTTTCTGACATTAAAAATTTAACAAGCTGCAGGATGATCGTGTTTTTTTACACTTACACAGATTCAGAGCTAGTGTTACCTCACCAACTTACAACACATTGCAGGCACCATGATTAAGTCACTTTGGCACTTGTCCTGTTTTTAAACACTGCTCCCAGCCACGGTGCGCTCTTTAGTTGGATGTTAATGCCGGGCCACACAGGGCAGTGAGGGTCAAATTGGGTAATCCTGAAAAACTGAATCATGCTGTGTGATTAACCCACAGTCATTGACTGAAATGTGGGCAACACGCCCATTTCCTGCTGTCTGCCCAATAAAGTGATTTCTGTGAACAGCCAGTGCTAACCATACTCTTCATTGATTGCAATGATACCTGAAATCAAAGCTTCCCAGAACTTCCTAATGCTAGCCCACGCTGCTGAAAGGAGAAGTGTATCGTGTCTGGAGCATGTGCTAGCACTCATGCAGGAAGTGAATCTGAGCAGGGAAACATTGAATAATGCCACAGCGTTGAAGATAATGAGCATCAAGATTGCCAGACTCCGACTCTGGAGGGTGTGGTGGAGGAGATGGTATATCAGAATGATGTCCTCAATATGAGACCCACCAGACATATATTAAGAAGACAGTGGGAGCAGATAGCCATGACATTCAATGCCAAGGGTTAAGCTTTGGTGACCTGGATGCAATGCTGCAAAAATTTCAATGGCCTCATAAGAATGGTTAAACATTAGTGAATGCCTCTACAACCGTATGCACTTACAGAGTCCGTATCCTTCCATTCCCATCCTATTCATGTATCCATCTAGTTGCCCCTTAAATGCCATACCAACTGCACCACTAGCCTTCAGACACAATTTACCATACTTCCAGCACTCACCTAATAATCTCTATCAAACAGGACTCATATATTACAGTTATGATTCACGTCACCCACACAGGCTTAGTCACACTGGATCAGAGGAGAGCTGGCAAGATGGATACAGAACTGGTTTGGCCATAGAAGACAAAGGCTAGCGGTGGACGGGTACTTTTTTGAATGGAAGGCTGTGACTCGCGGTATTCCACAAGGATCAGTTCTGGGACCTTTGTCGTTCGTAGTATATATAAATGATTTGGAGGAAAATGTAGCTGGTCTGATTAGTAAGTTCGCAGAGGACACAAAAATTGGTGGAGTTGGGGGTAGTGAAGAGGATTGTCAGAAGATACAGCAAGATATAGACCATTTGAAGACTTGGGTAGAGAAATGGCAGATGGAGTTTGATCTGGACAAGTGTGAGATAATGCATTTTGGATGATCCAATGCATGTAGGAATTATACAGTAAATAGTAGAACCCTTAGGAGTACTGACAGGCAGAGAGATCTGGGCATACATGTCCACCGATCACTCAAAGTGGCAATGCAGGTGGTTAAGGTAGTCAAGAAAGCATACTGCATGCTTGCCTTCATTGGTCGGGGCATTGAGTATAAAAATTGGCAGGTCATGCTGCAGCTGTACAGAACCTTAGTTAGGCCTAATTTAGAATAGAATTTAGAATATTGTGTACAATTCTAGTTGCCACACTACCAGAAGGATGTGGATGCTTTGGAGAGGGTACAGAAGAGGTTTACCAGGATGTTACCTGATCTGGAGGGTATTAGCTATGAGGAGAGGTTGGATAAACTCGCTTTGTTCTCACTGGAACGATGGAGGTTGAGGGGTAACCTGGTAGAAGTCTACAAGATTATGAATGGCATGGACAGAGTGGATAGTCAGATGCTCTTTCCAAGGATTGAAAAGTCAAGTACTAGGGGACATAGGTTTAAGGTGCATGGGAAAAAGTTTAGAGGAGATGTGCGAGGAAGGTTTTTTACACAGAGGGTGGTGAATGTCTGGAATTTGCTGCCTGGGGAGGTGGTGGGAGCAGTACGGTAGCAGCATTTGAGGGGCAACTAGATGGATACATGAATAGGATGGGAATGGAAGGATACGGACTCCGAAAGTGCATACGGTTTTAGTTTAGGCAGGCATCATGATCGGCGCAGGGTTGGAGGACCAAAGGGCCTGTTCCTGTGCTGTACTTTCCTATGTTCTTTGTTCTTTGCAATAGTGCCATTGGATCCTTTACATCCACAGCTGAGAGAACATGATCTGCCTGTTCTGCTTATCTCGAACAAATATAAAATATACAAATGTTTCACCAGTGGAGAATCCACCAGATTTCGCTGCAACGTGCCTGCATACATCAGAGCTTTTTTCATTCACCACCAGCGGCCGTTAATATCCAGAAAATGGGTGCTATCAAGTTCAATTTTGTGCCCAGTGTCACATGGAATTAAAATTTCCCTAGGAAGTTTGCGCTATCAGTAGGGATGGTATATAGTCTGTGTACCTGAAGACTCTAAGGCAGTTCCTAGGCTGATTATCGGCTGTTGCTTCATCCTGAGCTGTTTTTCTCAAGAGTTTTTGTCAGTGGCGGTTTGTCATTGCCTTCCAATCTCAGGGTCAGGGTAAGGAGGCAACTCCATGGCTACTTCAGTCAGAATGGGAATCAATGTTGGTGTTATTGTAAACCAGATGCTAGCCATCCAAGAACTGATCGAACTGGCCTCCCCGTCTATAGGGATATCGTGTGAAACATCTTTTGGCGGTCTCAACTCAATTTCTATTGGGTGCCAGATATTGGCAATGGCCAGCCAGACACTTTAGATAACTGATGGGAGAAATGTATAGGTTCTGATTGGTGCAGTTGCTTTTCAGTGGCTTGTTAAGACACACTGTTAAATGAAGCTTTTGTTTTTAAAAACTTGTTATACTTCAGCTCAAAGTGTTTGACACTGACAGTAAAAGCTGAGAGTTTCATACCCCGAAAACAAACATTTCTCACCAAATAAATTTGAATCTCAGGTTTGACTGATATCAAAATGTACCCACCTTTAACGTGAAACCTCCACGTTTAAGTGCAGCCTTAATTGAAATGCAAACACACTCACTTTTATAAATAGATGCATGCAAAGAGGTAACTGTCAATCATAAAGTAGTGATGTTGTTCTCTGTGGAAGTATTTCTGATCCAAATTGGAAGTAAAGCCAGAACCAAGATGCCTAAAAGCGAAATAAGATTAATACACTAGCTTTCCATCATCGCGCGTCAGGTTGAAATCAGCTTAGACTGTTTTTTTCTTTTTTTAAAATTCATTTACTGGATGTGGACATTTCTGGCTATGCCAGCATTTATTCCCATCCCTAATTGTCTTTGATAAGGTGGTGGTGAGCTGCCTTCTTGAACCATTGCAATCCATGTGGTGTAGGTACACCCAAGGTGCTCTTAGTGACAGGGTTTTGACCCAGTGACAGTGAAGGAATGGTGATATATTTTCAAATCAGGATGATGAGTGACTTGGAGAGGAACTTCCAGGTGCCGGTGTTCCCATGTGTTTGCTACCCTGGTCCTGCTAGATGGCAGCAGTTGTGGGTTTAGATGGTGCTGCCTAAGGAGCCTTGGTGAATTCCTGCAGTGCATCTTGTAAATGGCACACAGTGTTACACAGTGTTGATGGTGAATGTTTGTGGAAGGAGTGCAAATCAAGAAGGTTGCTTTGTCCTGGATGGTGTCAAGCTTCTTGAATTCTGTTGGAGCTGCACTCATCCAGGCAATTGGAGACTATTTCATCACACACCTGACTTGTGCTTTGCAGATGGTGGACAGGCTTTGGGGACTCAGGAGGTGAGATATTCGCCACAGGAATCCTAGCCTCTGATCTGCTCTTGTAGCCAGAGGTTTTACATGGCTGGTCCAGTTCAGTGCCTGGTTAATGGTAACCCACAGACTGAAGGGATGATAATTCCATGATAACTATAATGGCATGGAGTGAAGTGAAGTCAAGGAATTTCAGCCCAATTCCTATGAAGGATGAGTGTTCCCTAATATAGTCCATATGCAGAGGATGGTAATCTCATACATGGATCACTGATATTGGTAATGGAAATGTAGACATGACAATAAATGCGAAGTGATGCATTTTGGTGGGAATAATGTAGGGAGGAGCTACACGATAAATGGAAGAACCATAAAGGGTGTAGAGACGCAGAGGGACCTGGGTGTGCAAGTCCACAGATCTTTGAAGGTGACGTCACAGGTGGAGAAGGTGGTGAAGAAGGCATATGGCATGCTTGCCTTTATAGGACGGGGCATAGAGTATAAAAGTTGGGGTCTGATGTTGCAGATGTATAGAACGTTGGTTCGGCCGCATTTGGAATACTGCGTCCAGTTCTGGTCACCACACTACCAGAAGGACGTGGAGGCTTTGGAGAGAGTACAGAGGAGGTTTACCAGGATGTTGCCTGGTATGGAGGGGCTTGGTTATGAGGAGAGATTGGGGAAACTGGGGTTGTTCTCCTTGGAAAGACGGAGGATGAGGGGAGACTTAATAGAGGTGTATAAAATTATGAAAGGCATAGATAGGGTGAACGGTGGGAAGCTTTTCCCCGGGTCGGTGGTGACTTTCACGAGGGGTCATAGGTTCAAGGTGAAGCGGGGGAGGTTTAACACAGATATCAGAAGGACATATTTTACACAGAGAGTCGTGGGGGCCTGGAATGTGTTGCCAGGCAAGGTGGTGGAGGCGGACACACTGGGAACGTTTAAGACTTATCTAGACAGCTATATGAACGGAGTGGGAATGGAGGGATACAAAAGAGTGGTTTAGTTTGGACCAGGGAGCGGCGCGGGCTAATTGTTCTTTGTTTCTCGTTTCAAGGCTTCATTCTATGATCAACTTGCTGGTGCCAGTACAGAGCGAGACTGCGGATAGTTGGGAACCTGTCTCGGGGGCAGGGAATTCATATGGTGTTCGTGGAAGTGGAAATGAATAGGGTTGGGAAGCATTTTCCGATCAGGGCCAGTGTGATCTCCTGGACTCGTTTCGATCGCCTCAGGGGGTCGGAGAGGAATTTCCCAGATTTTTTTTCCCCATATTGGCCCTGGGGTTTTCACTCTGGGTTTTCGCCTCTCCCTGGAGATCACATGGTCTGGAATGGGGTGGTGGGGGTGAGCTAATAGGTTGTGATGAACAAAGCATCGTAGCTGTGAGGGACAGCTCGGTGGATAGGATATTAGTATGTAGATAGGCTGGAAAATTGGGCGGGGATCCTGGATTCAGGATTCAATCCTGGACCGGGGAGCGGCGTGGGCTTAGAGGGCCGAAGGGCCTGTTCCTGTGCTGCATTGTTCTTTGTTCTTTGTTTGTTCTATGAGTTCAAGGACATGGATGAATTGTTGGGCAAGGTTAAAGGAAAGGTACATTGCATCTGGTCCAGCATGCCACACGGATCTGGGAGTGTTTGATGACAAGTAAGATATGTTCTATTTAAAGGATTTACAATTTTACATGAAAGTTAAAAGAAAACATATCTATGGAAAGGAAATGAAATAAATGAGACATAAATGGCCTAGATTTTGTGGTGGGGTCAGGGGGGTAATTGACAGAAACTGTCCAGAAACAACAACTACTATTATGGGAACTTTGATCTAATCGCGCTTTGTACACTACACAGTTCCACGTAGCACTCTGTTACAGATCAACTTTTGAAGAACTTGTGCAAATACACATTTGTTGATATTCTAGAAGAATTAAAATAGATAAAGGGTAGTGGGTGATTCAAATCTAAATCTTTTTTAAGTTTAATTATTGTTGTCACAAGTAGGCTTACATTAACACTGCAATGAAGTTACTGTGGAAATCCCCAAGTCACCTCACTCTGTTCAGGTATACTGTGGGAGAATTTAGCATGACCAATGCACCCAACCAGCATGTCTTTCGGACTGTGCAAGGAAACCAAAGTACCGAAAGGAAACCTACACAGCCACGGGGAGAATGTGCAGACTACGCACAGACAGTGACCCAAGCCAAGAATCGAACCCGGGTCCCTGGTGCTGTGAGGCAGCAGTGATAACAATTGTGCCACCTTGCCGCCAATCTGAAATGTGAAGAAAAAGTGTGTGTGATAACAGTAGAAGACACTGAAAAACTAGACAAACAGATACTGAAGAAAAATACCTCTTGGACCACCAAGGTAACAGCAGTATCACACACTGATGGTCCCTAAATAATCAGAAAATTAATGCTACAGTTGCCTAGCTCTCGAGATTACTGCAGAAACAAATATTACGTACATCTATTGGTCTCAGCCAGTGAGAAATATCAGCCATATTAGGATGCAAATGACAGGCAATTTGAAGAGATATTTTAAATAAGAATTTAAAATAGTCTCCTTCCTCGGAATTGCCATCAGCAGAATGATAAATTGTAGAATTGTACAAATGTTTTGAGTGCCACTGTCAATAGGTGTACTGCAATTGTATTCAAGGAAAAATCTTCTTATTCAAACTGGGCAAAATGTAGATTGATTCAGATTTAAGTTTTGCAGTTCACCCTCAATTGAGTATATACACAGTAATCGCATGCACATACATATAAGGAAAGGTGACAGCTACAAACGTGTTAGTTTTCATTTTCTTTAATGGTTTTGGTTAGTTCAGAATCCCTTAAAATAAGCTGTGAGATGCACAGTCTTTCAGCAGCAATGCGAGAGCACGGACAGAATTAAAATTAAAAGTCACCTCAGGAATTCAGATGTTTTTAAATTTTTATGTACTGAAGTACAATAATGAAGTGATTCTTGGGAGCCTCACATACTGCCGGCCACTCACTCCACAAGTCAGAAGCTATCGAATGATGAGAGGTTAAGCCAAATGCATATTTTAATTATTCACGCAATGTGATCAATAATGTGGCTTCATCAGATATGGACCGGGCATTGCTTTTGCATCCTCTGCACCAAGGCTGGATCTAATATGTTAATGCATCTATGATTGTAATGAGTTTCTCTTCTATTCTAAAATCTGTATTTCATATAGTACTTCACTGAAAAGCAGAGGTTACATTGGTGATCCAGAGTTTTGGAGATGAATTTAATAGCCCAAGGTGAATTAGATGTCACAAATCAGCCTACATCTATATAAATTTATCTTTCTCAAATGGAAGTTATTTCTAGTGTCCCCACAGAAACGAGCATCTTGTTTTAAAAGTCTTTTTTATATAGCATTCTCACCACATTCGCTTGTTTTTCAATGTTTAAACAATTATATCACTGGCGATGCATCAGTGACAACTCCTTGCAGGTAAACTTACCAGAAAAAAATTTGATAATTATTATACACTACTCATATTAGGCAGGATAAAAAATACAAATGAATTAAAAGCCTAATTAGATTCAATTTCTGCTCCAGTTAGTGGCGAGAAAATATGTTAAAAATGATAAAATTGTAACATATTTATTTTAACTATGTTAATAAGAGGAGGTAGGTTCCTTCCAATGTGGGCTTCGAAAATTATTTTTTCATCTTATAGCAATTATTGTATTTATAGCCAATCATACAGTCCGTCCAGTTTGAACTGTGTTGACAAGTAAGTTTGATCCAATAAATCAAATTAAAATGCAATTTTCATAAGCATCCACCTCCATAACTCAAACTGCGTCTGTGTCAGCTGAAAGTTGTATTGATGTAAACTGCCACTAACTGGAGCAGAAATTGAATCTAATAGCTGATACTTTAAAACATTGAGAGCTTGAATTGCATCAGAGGAAGAACAGCAATACAAACTCGGAGCCAAACTACTGCATGTCTACCAGACTGAACTCTGCTGGATTCTCTCAAAGTCAGGTATCTCCTTTAGGTTTGTCCTGGTCTAATACCATTTGATGTGGATACCACTTAATACCACTTAACAGACAAAACGTTATAAATTTGTCACAGACACTTTAATATTTGCATCCCTTTTGTAAATCCCATTTTATTACACTGACATATTAGTTTTAGTCCTGTTGCACATTGCTCTACCTACAACTCCTGGAAGGATGCAGTCATAATTTCAGGGTGATTTGCCCTTTGATCTTGCTCCTACTCTCTCTCCCCCCTTACCAACAATCAAGAGGAGATCAATAACTACCAAGGGTAACTTTCACTTCATAATGACAGTAATGACCTCAAAAGGGGGAAAATGGTAGCTTTACTGCACTGTTAACCTCCTTGATGCACCCCACAACAAATTGCCCATTGCTGGTTGGCCAAAGCTTTTCCCTGTTTCATGCAAATGATAGCCCGGGAGTACTCCATGCTTCACTGGGCTGCTATAATACCAAGGCCCCTTCTTCATGATATGTAAAAATATAGAAAATAGGAGCATAATATACATTGTGAATAGCTGGTGTCCTGGCACTGATCCCTGAAGTACCCTGCTAGTCACTGCCTGCCACTTGGAAAAATACTCATTTATTCCTACTCTTTGTTTCCTATCCTCCTCAATACACTACCCAAATCCGATTCACTTTAATTTTACATGCTAATCTCTTGCGTGGGAACTTGTTAAAAGTTTTCTGAAAGTCCAAACCACTTTCACTGGCTCCCCTTCATCAACTCTAGTAGTTACATCCTCGAAGAATTCCAGTAGAATTCCACTGTTTTCCAAGCACTCTGCTATTAAATCTTTTATAATCGCCTCCAGCATTTTCTCCGCTACCAATGTCAAGCTGACTGGTCTATAATGCCCTGTTTTCTCTCTACATCCCTTTTTAAATAGCGGGGTTAATTTAGATAGCCTCCAATCCACAGGAGCCTATAGAATCTTGGAAGGTGACCACCTATGCATCCATTATTTTCAGGGCCACATCCTTAAGTACTCTTTATGTAGATTATCAGGTCCTACTGATTTATCGGTCCACAATCCCAACAATTTCCTCAATAGCATTTCTCTGGTAATAATGATTTCCTTCAGTTCCTCCCTGTCACTAGACCCTGTGTTTCCCAACATTTCTGGTACTTTATTTATGTTCTCCTTTGTTAAGACAGGGCCAAAGTATGTATTTAGTTGGTCAGCCATTTCTTTGCTCCCCATTATAAATTCCCATTTCTGAATGTAAGGGACTGACATTTGTCTTCACCAATCTTTCTTCCTCTTCACATACCTATAGAAGTTTTCACAGTCAGTTTTAATGTTTCCCACAAATATATTCTTATACACTATTTTCTCCTTCTTAATCAATCCCTTGGTCTTCCTTTGCTGAATTCTAAACTGCTCCCAATCCTCAGGTCTGCTGTTTTTTTCTGGGTAACATTCATGCCTCTTCCAAGGATCTAATACTATCTCCAATTCCCTTGAAAGCCATGGTTTGGCCACTTTTCCCATTTAATTTTTGCGTTAGACCAGAATGAAAAATTGTCACAGTTCACCCATGCATTGTCTGAATGTTTGCCATTGCCTATCCGCCACCATCGCTTTAAGTGATGTTCTCCAATTCATCATAACCAACTCATACCTCACAATATTGTGGTTTCCTTTATTTAGTTTAAGGAACCTAGTCTGAGAATCAACTACGTCACTCCCCATCTTGATGAAGAATTCTATCATATTACGATCACTGATCCCCAAGGGACTTCGCACAACTAGCTTGCGATTATTCCTTTCACAATACACAATGCCCAGCCTGGGATGACCTGGTCTCTAGTTGGTTTCCTGACATATTGGTCCAGGACACCAGTCCATACACATCAGGAATTCTTCTTTAAAGTATTGTTACTAATTTGATTTGCCCAATCGATATGCAGATTAAAGTCACCTACTATTGGAGATGTTCCTTTGTCACAAGCATCTCTAATTTCCTGTTTAATCCCTTATATCTCCACTATAGTTTGGGGGTCTATATACAACTCCCAAAAGTGTGTTTTGTGCCTTGGTGTTTCTCAGTTCTACCCATACAAATTCCATACCGTCAGCACTAATATCTTTCCTCAATGCATTAATTTCCTCTTTAACCAGCAATGCAACCCCAGCACCTTTTCCATTTTGTCTGTTCTTCCTAAATACTACATACTTCTGGATGTTCATTTCCTATCCCTGGTCATCCTGCAGCCATGTCTCTGTAATTCCAACAATATCATACTCGTTTACAACTATTTGTGTGCTTATTTCATCAACTTTCTTCTGAATGCTCCATGCATTAAGACACAAAGCCTTAAGGCTTGTCTTTTTAACATTATCAAATCAAAATTTTCACTATGGTTCTGTTTACTCTGGCCCTTGATTTCTCTGCCTATCACTTTTCTTATTCCCCTTTTCTGTCTTTTATTCTTATCCTTGTTTCCCCTTCCTCTGACTTCTTGAATAGGTTCCTATCCTCCTGCTTCCTCCTCCCCCAGAACCGGTCCCAATGTCCCAGAAATTTGAAACCCTCCTCCTTGCACCACCTCTTCAACTACTTATACATCCTATATATCCAGCTATATCTACACTGACTAACACAGAGCACTGGTAGTAATCCTGAGATCACTACCTTTGAGGTCCTACTTTTCAACTTACTTCCTAACTCCTTAACTTCTGCTTTTAGGATCTCACCCCTTTTTCACCTATGCTGTTTATACCAATGTGTACCATGACCACTGTCTGTTCACCCTCCCCCTCCAGAATGTCCTGTGACTGCTCTGGGACATCCTTGGCCCTAAAACCAGGAAGGCAACATTCCATCCTGGAGTCTCATTTGCAGCCAAATGTCATCCTATTCCCCTTACAATGGAATCCCTAAAACTATTGCATTCCCACCCTTTTTATTCCTCTCCCATTCAGCAGCGCCAACCATGGTGCAGTGATTTTGGCTGTTACTGTTTTCCCCTAAGAGGCCATTCTCCCCAACAGTATCCAAAATGGTATATCTGTTTTGCAAAAGAATGGCCACAGGAGATTCCTGCACTGCCTACCTAGTCCCCTTGCTCTGCCTGCTGGGCACATTCCCGTCCAGCCTGTGGAGTCTGAGTCTGCAGTGTGACCAACTCTCTATATGTGCTATCCCCACAATACTCTTTGCATTGTGGGTGCCACTATGTCTTCAACTGCCGTGCCAGCTTCGAAACCCAGGCTTCCAGGAACTGCAGCTGGGGACACATCCTGCACACATGCTGGCCCTGGGAACTAGAAATGTTCCCATATTCCCACATCGAACAGGAGGTGCACACCACAGCTTTGAGCTCTCCTGCCATGACTTACCCCTTTAAGTTAAACCTTTTGGAAGATACTTAAGATCAAATAATATCAATTACTCTGGGGCCCATCATCCCTTGTCCCTGTTGTTACAGAATGTTGCCCTTACAAACTGTAAACTACAAAATAAATACCTTACAAAGTACCTAATCTCCTCTGATTTCAAGAAGAAATTAGATATAGCTATTGGGGCTAAAGAGATCAAGGGATATGGGGGGAAAGGGAGATCAGGATATTGAATTCGATGATCAGCCATGATCAAAATGAATGGTGGAGCAGGTTTGGAGGGCTGAATGGCCAACTCCTGCTGCTACTGTCTACGTTTCTATGTAGGTGATCAAAGTAGTAAATACTTAGTCGACTGTACTCACCCACTTAGCTGCCTCCAATTACCCTGCATCACATTTGAACTATGACATCACCGCAGCTGCTCCAAACTAGCACTCAGATTTCTACTGCATTCTTGCAGATTTTCTTGTAATGTCACTCTTTGTTTTTCTTTCAACACGGTCTGACTGCAAGGACAGTCTTCACTGCAAGATCACTCAACCGAAACTGCTTCATGGCAATGCTGACCATAAGGACACTCTTCTCAGACTGCTTCATGGCAATGCTGACCGTAAGGACACTCTTCTCAGACTGCTTCATGGCAATGCTGACCGTAAGGACACTCTTCTCAGACTGCTTCATGGCGATACTGACTACAGGACGCTCTTCCTAGACTACTGCATTGTGGTGCTGATTGCTAGGACACTCTTCCCAGACTTGAAACCTTTCTGGCAAATGGGAGGGTCAAATAGTGACCAAATTTTCTCTGGTAATCTATACTCAGATTCACATTTGGCACTCCACAGCTGACTGACACAATGTCAATGTTGAGGACCACAACATCATGGGGAGTTCTTTTTTCCAGCTACAAGCGATGGAACACTGAAGAAGAGTCATATTGGACTCAAACAGCTAACTCTGTTTCTCTTTCTACAGATGCTATAAGAGCTGCTGTTTTTTTCCAGCTTTTTCTGATTTTGTCTCTATCCCTATTTGGAGACAGATACATATCTGTCAAACAATGATCATAGAGGACTACTGGACCCTGGATCATCAGAAAACCCGATGCATAGCTGTGTCTTACTGCGAGGAGGCCAACAACATTCATGCAGCAGATAGTTGACATATTCATTGAAGCAATGATTAGCTTAAGCCTAAATCTTGGCTGCACTGCTTGATAGGCTTGTTGCAAGGCACAGAGACAACGCTGTGGAAATCCATCCCCAGCCAAAGCTGTGTGTTTTGTTAGGTAAAGTGCAATGGGACAAACAAGGGGTTAACAAGCCAGCTCTGAGAAATCTGGGAAAAGAAATCCAATGAAGCACTAATCCGGCAGGTAGGAGATTAGTATTCATGGGAACTCTTTTGATGGGTCATATCATTTTCAAAAATTGGGAACCTCATTGGAAAATAATTCAGATACATTGACAAGTTTGCAAAACAGAAACTGGAAGAAGCGAGGACATTCAACTATGATAATAATTAAGGAACCTTCTCTCAGTTTATAAATATTTCATGATGTGTGTTGGAAGAGTTGTACGGGTGCATACGGAATGCATGCTTAGCAGCTGTGAAATGACACAGACTGGACTAATTATGTAAAGATCCTGGAAATTTAGGACGAGAGACAGTGAAATTTGACAGACCATGTCATAGGCTATGAATCTGGGCTGCAGTCGGCAGTTACACTGGATTCTTATTTCCATCACCTTGTTTTATTGGATGACATTTTTCATTTGACTCAACGTGACATTTAGGCCTTGCTGGAAGGTAACGTCTTTCGGCTGAAAGTTTATCTCACCTCATCTGAATATAATGTATTTCAATGAATCCCTTGCAGCATGTTATTTGAAATTGAGTGGGGAAACTGTGGAGATGGGTACACTGAGGTTGTTCGAGACTGCGATCCTGTTCAACAATTATTATTTTAGTTTGGAAGTCTGGCCATCAGTTGCCTTTACTTAAGTTAAACAAGAAACAAAGCTTAGCATTCTCATTATTATTTTTTGTTTAAAATCAACAAAATTAGAAAATATTGTGACAGAAAAGCAAACAAAGCTTTGTTAAAATTAAGCAGTGGGGTAATTTTCTGACATATGCAGTGGTGGGCGGCGTTTCCCTCTCACGGAACAATTTAGGAGAGGCCGTGTGAGTGTGAGGTTTTGTGAGACTACTTTAGGAAGGTGAAAGTGCATCAGGTCAGCCTAATGGTGCTTGTCGTCAAACCTTTAGGATTTAAGTGGACCTAGGTGGCTCATTATGGTCTGCCACAGGTCCGGTTACATAGAACATAGAAAATAGGAACAGGAGTAGGCCATTCAGCTCTTTGAGCCTGCTCTGCCATTCAACATGATCATAGCCGATCCTCTCGCTGAAGGCCATGCTCCCATGCACTCCCGTACCTCTTGACACCGTTATATCCTAGAAACCTAACTATTTCCTTCTTAAGTATATTCAGTGACTTGACCTCCACAGGCTTCTGTGGTAGAGAATTCCACAAGCATGTGAAGAAGTTTCTCCTCGTCTCAGTCATAAATAGCCCACCCCATATCCTGAGACAAAACTCAGCCAGATTCTGTGAATGCTCAAAATGTGACCGGGAGGTTTGCGTGAGGAAAGTATAAGACAGATGGGGGTTGTAATATTCTGTAATAAAAACAGAAAATGCTACAAGTATGCTGCAGATCAAGTAGCACCCCAGGCAGATGGGAGCAGTCACTTACCTGTGATTTTCCCCAAGGTGGCTGATTAATGGCCTGGAGACCAGTTCACCATCAAATTAAGGATAGTGGGTGGACTCTTTTTTTATTATGGGCCAGCATTTACTAACCATCTCTAATTGCCCTTGAACTGAGTGGTTTTACAGAGGGAATTTAAGAGGGCTGTGGATCTGGAGTAACATGTAGGCCAGACCAGGTAAGGACCACAGAGTTTCTTCCTTGAAGGACATGAGTGAATCAAATGGGTTTTTACCACAATTAGCAATGATTTCATGGTCATCATTAGACTGGTAATTCCAGATTTTAATTTAATTCAATTAATCTGCCATTGTGAAATTTGAACCCTGCATTATTAGTCCGGTGACAATATTTAGCAACTGTCATGGGGGATGGGGTGGGAAATGTTGCAGGTGCAATCAGGGAGGGATGGAGTACTGCACAATTTCTTCCCCGACGCTTCACCCACCCAAGCCCCTGCCACTCCCCCCACAACTTCCACCATCACTCCCCCAACCGCAACCCCTCCCTCCCCAAGCTTACAGCCTAGCAAGGAGTCTAACATTACCTGACACAAAGCCTTTTGACCAGAGAGTTAAATTGGTCAAAAATCATTTTAACCCCCAACTCTCCATCATTATGTTGAGATCTAAATTTTTATTCAGCAGTCCGGGAGCCTGGTGAGACAGTCTCAGGTTTCATGACCCGATTGAGAGGGTTAGCAGAGGATTGTGAATTAGGCCTAGCTTCAGGAGAAATGTTAAGAGACCATTTGGTCTGCAGTATAAACAGCCTCATCATACAGAAGAAGTTACTGGCTGGGAGTAAAATCTCTTTAGAAAAAACTGTGGGGTGGACCCAGGCGACTGAATGCGCTGAGCAGGGTGTAAGCAAGTTGTAAGGTGCGGCAAACGAGGTAAACCGTTTTTGGCGGGAAATGGCGGTTGTGAAAAACAGGCCAAATGCAGGAATAGCACAGCCTGAGAAGGGAAGTAGAGCACTGGGGGTGGAAGCTTGATTTCGAAGTGGGGAGGGGATGACCACTCCCAAAAAGCTTGCCGATGCAGAAATTCTATATGTTCCAGGCGCAACAGGAAGGGTGATTTACAATTGTGGTGCAAAATGAAGCAGCCAGGACAGAATGAGCAAAAAAGAACCACAATGGTTAGTTTAACTCTAAAGAACCAGATGCTGGGCTGAAATTGGAAAATTGTACTTCTCAAGCAGACAAAATTACCTATTTAGGTAGTAGGGCTAATGTAATAGGATTGTATCCTTTGGAAGACAAAGGAAAAGCCATAAAAGTGATTCCACGGCCAACAAATGCTTCTCAATTAAAGTCATTTCTCAGAATGGTGAATTATTATGGTAGTTATTTTACAAAACATATCTATCACCCTTTCTCCACTGCACAAACATCAATGTTGGAAGTGGGAAGAAGACCAGAGTGCGGCATTAGTAAATATCAAACAGGCTCTGCAGTCATCGGCATTATTCGTGTACTTCAATCCAACCAAGCCCTTGTTAGCAACCTGCAGTGCATCACTGAATGGAGAGGGAGCAGTTCTTTCCCACAGAATGCCTGAAGGAGCAGAAAGGGCAATCACCTTTGCCTCAAGGACATTGTCAGTTGTGGAAAATAAGTATTCTCAGATAGATAAGGAAAGCTTGGCGGCCATATATGCAGTCAAAAAGTTTCATTTTTTACATTTATAGTCAGCATTTTGCAATAGTTTCAGACCACAAGCCACAATATATATTAGATTATTTTATTTATCAGTCACAAGTAAGGCTTACATTAACACTGCAATGTTAGTGTGAAATTCCCCTCATCGCCACACTCCGGCGTCTGTTCGGGTCAATGCACCTAACCAGCACGCCTTTCAGATTATGGGAGGAAATGGGAGCACCCGGAGGAAACTCATGCAGACACGGGAGAATGTGCAAACTCCACATAGACAGTGACCCAAGCCGGGAATCGAACCCGGGTTCCTGGCGCTGTGAGGCAGCAGTGCTATCCATAGTGCCACCGTGCAGCCCCACAATGACTTTGGGGAAGAAGGTTTATGCAGTGTAGCTAACTTGCAGATGACACAAAAATTGGTGGAAAGACAAGTTGCAAGAGAGAGACAAACAGTTTACAAAGAGATATTGTTAGGTTAAGTGGGCCAAAAGTTGGTAAATGGAATATAATGTGGGAAAATGTGAAATTGTTCATTTTAGAAGGGAGAACACAAGAACAGAATATTATTTAAATGTAGAAAAACTGCAGAAAGCGGCAACACAAAGGGACTTAAGGGTGTTTGTGACTAAAACACAGAAAGCTAGCACACAGGTTCAGCGGGTAATTAGAAAGGTTAATGGAATGTTGCCCCTTATTTCAAGGAGGTTGGAGTATAAGAGGAGAGAAGTCTTGCTGCAATTGTACAAGGTACTGGTGAGATCACATCTGGAGTACTGTGAGCAGTTTTGGTCCCTTTATTTAAGGAAAGTTACCATTTTGTAGGAGGCAGTTCAGAAAAGATTCACTAGAATGAACCCCGGGTATGGAGGGATTGTCTTATGAGGAAAGGTTAAACAGGTTGGGACTCTACTCATTGGAATTTACAAGAATAAGAGGTGATCTCATTGAAACATATAGGATTCTTTCGGGGCTTGAAAAGGTAAATGCTGGGAGGATGTTCCCCTTCATGGGAGAGTCTAGGACCAGAGGGCATAGTCTCAGAATAAAGAGGTGCCAATTTAAGACTGAGATGAGGGGGAATTTCTGCTCTGAGAGGGTTGTGTATATTCAAGGCTGAGCTCGATGGAATTTTTAGCAGTAAGGTAATCAAGGGTTCCAGGGAAAGAGCAGGAAAGTGGACATGAGGAATGTTGGATCAGCCATGATCCTATTGAATGGCAGAGCAGGCTGTTTTTTTATAGTCTTATGGCTGGGCTGATTCAGAGAAGATAAGCTAGAGTTGCCAACAGCTTTGGCAAGAGTTCAGAGAAGGGCTGTCTTATTGGCCATGTACAATTACGCTTTTCAGCATCATCCAGGGACACAGATATCACAAATTTCCCTTGCCACAGACAGTGGCATCACCACCGGTTCTGCAAAAAAGAGTGCTGGCGCTGCATATGATAGAGATCTTGCCGGTCTCAGTGAAATACATAAAGGATGTGAACAGAAAGAGACCCAGTATTACCGAAGGTGAAAAAAATGCTCATGCAAGGATGGCCATATGATAAGTCCGAGCTGCTTAAGCCCTACCAATGAAGGAGGATGAAGATAACTTATGAAGATCGGGTGCTGTTGTGGGAGCTAGCTGCACCTCAAGAAAGATGTCTCTTGTTGCAAGAACTGCACATGCAAGTCAAAGCAGAATGAAAGCACTGACCAGACGTTATGTCTGGTAACCAGGCCTGGATAGAGAAATAGAAAGGGTGGTTAGGCAATGCCCCAGTTGTCAAGTTCAACAGGCTTTGCCGTGCCGACTAATATGCCTCCTTGGGAGTGGCCAGGCAGACCCTGGGCAAGAACACATATTGGCTTTGCAGGACCTATTATTGGCCATATGTGGACACACAGTCAAAGTGGCTGGATGTCCAGTTAATGAAGTCCACGATGGCCGCTGTCACCATTGCTGAATTGAGAAAAATCTTTGCCATTCATGTTATCCTGGAGGTGTTAGTATCAGATAATGGCACATCCTTCATGGCCAAGGAGTTTCAGAAATTTGTAAAATCAAATGGCATTCGCCATGTTAGGTCAGTACCTTACCGGCCAGCCTCAAATGGGTTAGCGGAATGTGCTGTGCGAATGTTCATGGCATCATTGAAGAAAAAAGTCAATCAGCCTCTTATGTATAGCGAGCTTTTTGTTCTTACAACTATGACCACGGGCGTCACGCAGGCCGATCTGCTAATGGGATGCCTTTGAAGGACATGTCTGGATATGATAATGCCAGATTTGACAGGGAAAGTGGAGGTTAAGCAAGCCTCTCAGAAAGAAAATCAGGAATCAAGGAAGAACGACAGTGTTTTGCAAGATCTAGTCATGGTCACAAATGTTGCAGCAGGACTGGCCTGGGTGGTTGCAAGATTGTGGAATGAACAGGACTGGTCTCCTACATCGTAGAGATACAAGGTTGTCACGTCAAGAAACATGTAGATCATCTGAGGAGGGGAAGAGTACCCGATAGAAGGAATCAACAGGAGATTCCAGCAGTAAATTTAGATCCAGCAGGATTTGTTACAGGGATCCTGGGTGTACATGTGGAACCAGAGTAACCAGTGGTTTCAGTAACTGAGGATACAGCAGCTATCGAGGAAGAACTAGACCCAGGGTTGATGAGTTTGAATTTCGCCTCACCCCATCCTGATTTTTCATTTCCCGACGAACCTAGTTCAGCGTTGTGACATTCCATGGGATTTCGATTGTCACTGAATTGATTGAATTTATGACAAGTTACCTAATGTTTTTTTGAGAATTGTTGCTTATGTTGATGATGTTTCCTTTTTGTTTCCTCCTTTGTGACTTCAGGAGTTAACGGGGGAAGGAGTGTGGTCGCGTGGCCCCTTTAAGGGGGCGTTCCCTGAGGGCCACGTGATCAGGCCGGATCCTGCGGAGTGTCGAGGTGGGAAGCTGTGCCAATCGAATGCAGGGGCACATATCCCAGGACGGGGAGGATCTGCACGCAGTTGGAGCCAGGAGGAGTAGTGTAAATTCTGTCTGACCCTGTTTTGTAGAGATAGTTATTTGTCCAATGGCAATAAAGCCTTTTGTTCTTGAGTCTCATCAAATTGTCCTTGATTTATTACACCCTCCCTCCCCGTCTGTCTGTCTGGAAACTCCTCCCTCCCTGTCTGTCTGTCTGGGAATTCCTCACTCCCTCCCTGTCTGTCTGGAAGTTCCTCACTCCCTCCCTGTCTGTCTGGAAGTTCCTCACTCCCTCCCTGTCTGTCAGGGGACTCCTCACTCTGTCCCTGTCCCTCCCTGCTTGTCTATCTGGAAACTCCTCACTCCCTGTCTGTCTGTCTGGAAACTCCTCACTCCATGTCTGCCTGTCTGGAAACTCCCTACTCCCTCCCTGTCTGTCTGGAAACTCCTCACTCCCTGTCTGTCTGGGAACTCCCCACTCCACCCCTATCCCTCCCTGTCTGTCTGTCTGGCAACTCCTCACTCCCTCCCTGTCTGGAACTCCTCCCTCCCTCTCCCCCTGCCTGCTTCTCCCTGTCCATCTGGCAGTCACCCATTCCCTGCATGCTTACCTCGATGATCTTCAACTGAGGCCTATTCTCAGGGGCTTGATCCCAGCTCCTCCTTCCTGGGGGGGCCTCTGTAATTCCTTCTGAGAAATTAATCTCTGAAAGACTTGAGGTGATCTCACGGACTCTTCAATACTGCTTTTACCTATTGGCCTTTCACAATGTTTTGCCTCAGGCCCACTCTGCTCTCTGAATCTCTGCCAACACTTTTACCTGTTGTTGGCCTGTTGCACTACTTCCCCTTAGGCTCACTCCCTCAGTCTTCATTAGTCTTTCAGAAATGCTTCAAAGTAAAAGATGTATGATAATGAAGAGATATTTATGAGTTCCCAATTAGTGAAGAATCAGTAACTCCTGTTTATCAGAGATGACAGTTTATCAGGAAACTTTTCATGGAGATGCTGCTGTGAGATATTGGGGAAGTCTGCCATATTTTAACGAGCAAATTTCCTAAAACTAAAACAGACAAAGGGAGTTACCCAGAGACCATTCAGTCAATCATAAAGTATGTCAAACTACTTTGACACAAACCAAAAAGCTGCTCGGAGAGCCAATTGGTCCCTAACCAAATTAACTTCGAAAGTCAGAACAGCAGCAAAAACATTTTTCAGTATTCACCCTGCAGCAGAATGACGCATCGAGGCAATAGCTCAGTCTTTTACTCTGCAGACCAGCCATCTCCTACAAAATATATTCAATATTTGCAAAGTGAGGCTCTGTATCATACAGTTTTGATCAGTTCAAAGTCATGGTGAATGGAAACAAAATACAATATCTCAGAAGAATATGTAGAATAGGCCATTTCCTGTGTAGGCCTTGGTCCTTACCTCAGTTCAGTTACATGTCCAGAGTAAAAACAGATGAACCTTTTCATTTCTGATGTGACACTCTGAATCCTGCTAAAAAATCTAGGGTCGAATTCTCTCATGCCCCCATTGACAGGATCATGCCAGATGAGGTGATAGAATTCAGCAGGAGGTCCAGAAATTGGTTTCCCATTAGCAGGACCTTCCGATACCGCCCGCCATGGCGAATCGCGATTCCTACTGGGGACTGGCATGAAACCGATTTGCATCCTGCTAATGGGATGCAAACGAAGGCCAAGCTGGAATCATTATCCCACTTTGGCCAGGGAGAAAACACACCGATCCAGAAGTGGCGTACAAAAGTCGGGAGTTACCTGAAGGGCCTTGGTTAGCTCACAGACATCCGATGAGAAAATTGAAGTCTCCATTGACCAGACCCTGGAGCACCATGTGCAGCACAGAGTAGGTGGAGCTTCATCCATGTGGGTCCTCCATGAAGCAGCCTCCAGAAGATAGGAGTTCTACATGCGGCAAACTCACTCAGGCTTTAGGCGATCTTTTTTTTATTCATCATGGGACATGGGTGTTGCTGGCTGACCAGCATTTATTGCCGATCCCTAGTTGCCCAAGGACATTTGACAGTCAAACATATTGCTGTGGCTCTAGATTCACATGTAGGCCAGACCAGGTAATGATGGCAGGTTTCCTTCCCTAAAGGACATTAGTGAACCAGATGGGTTTTTCCAACAATTGACAATGGTCTCATGGTCATCAGTAGATTCATAATTCCAGATATTTTTTATTGAATTCACATACCCACCATCTGCCGTGGTGGGATTCGAACGAGGGTCCCCAGAACATTAGCTGAGATTCTGGATTCATAGTCTAGTGATAATACCAGTAGGCCATTGCCTCCCACAAATCAATGTTAGGAGTGGGATTTGAACCCACACCTCCAGAAGAGACTGCGACCTGAACCCGATGGTCTTAGGCAGCTTGGCCATCCTGACATCTTGCAAGGCTATCATCATGGCATTCGACCGTAGAGCTGCAGGATGGAAGGCAACAGGAGGGACTGTTGGGTAGCGAGGGACTGTTGGGAGGAAGGGTAAAGAAAGCTGGGAGAAAACTAGGAGTGTGGAGGCCTGGAGGGGGGGCTCTGCTGGTTAGGAGTGCCGGGTTGGGTATTACATAGATGCACCGAGGTGGCAGAAGGAACAGAGAGGGAGTTTGGGAAGAGACATGTTGGTAGCTGGGCTGGGGGTGGAGCATGGGAATCGTGGAGGGAGCATATCCAAATGTGTCATGGGATTCACAGGGTGAGGTCCGTGGAGTCAACTGTTGACTCCTGGGGAGCAAACTGAAGGTAGGCATGGTACGATTGAGTGGTCAGAGTTATATGGGGCAGAGTGGATAGGAGGAAGTTGGGCAGTTCAATGTGTAGGGGGGTGGGATTCTCGGGGAGGAAGGGAATGTGAATGCTTACCCAGACATTATCAAATGAAAAGCATTCAGGTTGGAGGTTGACAGTGGGGAGGTTGAAGATATTGCCAGGAGGGTCAATGTTAATGGGGGAAGGGGCACAGGTGTGAAGGAGAAACAAAGCCAGAGCACAGAAAAAATGTCACAACCACCCTGCTGGTCTGGTCGAAACTGGCCTTGTGATCGCGGTCCCGGTATGATAACTGGGAATTGAGCCAGTGGGTGGGCCGAGATGCAGATCATTCCAGCTGGATAACTGGAAGGGAACCCTAGCAGGCTGTATTGACAATTCTAGAGACTTGGGACATGAGACTTTAACACTTGACAGCTCAGTGTGTATGGGAAAGTGCTTGCACGTGGCTCACAAAGGCCCTGTCACATACCCATCTCCCAGCAGAATTACTCGGGGATCAGGTGTCCACAGCAGAGGTGCTGGGGGTGTGTTAGCTAAGCCTTAAGACAGACTGCGACACGATTGCAATGAAGGTGATTATATTTACAGAATTGTAACAATCATTTGTTCACTATCCAACCAGATGTGATCAAACTTGTTTCATTTTCCGTAACCTACTACTTATTCCCATGGGGCGGCACAGTGGTTAGCACTGCTGCCTCACAGCGCCAGGGACCCAAGTTCAGTTCCCGTCTTGGGTCACTGTCTGTATGGAATTTGCACATTCTCCCCATGTCTGCCTGGGTTTCCCCCGGGTGCTCCAGTTTCCTCCCACAGTCCAAAGATGTGCGGGTTAGGTGGATTGGCCATGCTAAATTGACCCTTAGTGTCAGGGGATTAATAGGGTAAATGCATGGGGTTATGGGGATAGTGCCTGGGTGGGATTATAGTTGGAGCAGACTTGATGGGCCGAATGGCCTCCTTCTGCACTATAGGATTCTATGATTCCCGGTGTTACCCCAACATCTACAGCAGGGGTGGAGGAAGCCTGCTGATTAATTTGCCCTGTTGCCTTTAATGCTCTGGAAGCCATCTTCTGGAAAGCCAAGGCCAGGAGGACTCCTGGAAGGTCTAGAAAATTCTGAGAGTTCCGAGTGGATGCCCCAAGGGTGTCCAGCTGCTTTCCTTCCCTCCTAAATGCGCCCAAAGGCCCCAACCTGACTCCTTGAAGGAAAGGAGCAGCAGGAGAGCAGTCAATGTGCCACGTCCCACTCTCTTGTGCCAACTTCAACAGTTATTCCATGGCTACCGCGGTGGAGCGCAGGTCTGCATGTATCTCTATTAGTAATATATTAGCACAGTTTGAGAATTACTTAGAGACAAGGAACAGGCAGTAGGAATAGAGCGGCACGGTAACACAGTGGTTAGCACTGCTTCCTCACAGCGCCAGGGACTTGGATTCGATTCCAGGCTTGGGTCACTGTCTTTGTCTCTAAAGAGACAATTTCTTTAACCTGTGCAGGCCTGTATTCACTGGAGTTTGGAAGAATGAGGGGGTGGGGGGGGGGGGGGGGGGGGGGGGGGGGCGGGGGGGGGGGGGGGATCTCTTTGAAACGTATAAAATTCTGACTAGGCTTGCCAGACTGGATGAAAAACAAATGTTGTTTCTTCTGGCTGGCGGTCTAGAACAAGGGGTCACAGTCTCAGGATATGAGGTCTGACAAGGAGTCCTCATCCACAGGCTGTGGCCTTTTCCTAGTGGCACCTGTAAGTGAGAGAGGAGACTGCAACAGCATGATCTGCCTCAGGGCGGCACGGTGGCACAGTGGTTAGCACTGCTGCCTCACAGCACCAGGGACCTGGGTTTAATTCTAGCTTTGGATGACTGTGTGGAGTTTACATATTCTCCCTGTGTTTGCATGGGTTTCCTCCAGGTGCTCCGATTTCCTCCCACTGTCCAAAGATGTGCGGGTTAGGTTGATTGGCTGTGCCAAATTGCCCCTTAGTGTCAGTGGGATTGGCAGAGTAAATACATAGGGTTATTGGGATAGGGCCTGTGTGGGATTGTTGTCGGTGCAGGATTGATGGGCCAAATGGCCTCTTTCTGCACTGAAGGGATTCTATGAGTCTATGATTCTAAATTGCTCCCTAGTGTCAGGGGGACTAGTAGGGTAAATGCGCGGGGTTATGGGGATTGTTGTTGTTGGAGGCTCGATGGGCCAAGCTACTTCCTTCTGCACTGCTAGGATTTTATGCTTCTACGATTTAAATGAAGGCAGAGTATGCACCATCCAGCTCTCCCTGTTTTGCAAGGTGTCAGGAAACTCCCAACTGCATAATTAATGGGCACTTATGGTATCAGCCACTCAGGTGGACAAGGTGGTCAAGAAGGCATATGGCATGCTGGCCTTCATCAGTCGGGGCGTTGAGTATAGGAAGTGGAAAATCATTTTGCAGCTGTATAAGACTTTGGTTAGGCTGCATTTGGAGTATTATGTGCAATTCTGGTCGCCACACTATCAGAAGAATGTTGCATTGTAAAGGGTGCAGAAGAGATTTACCAGGATGTTGCCTGGTTTGGAGGATATGGACTATGAAGAAAGGTTGAGAGGAGACCTGATAGAGGTTTACAAGATTATGACAGGCTTGGATAGAGTGAATAGTCAGTGTCTTTTTCCCAGGGTAAAAGGGTTAATTACTCAGGCGCATAGGTTGAAAGTGAGAGGGGGAAAGTTTAAAAGAGATGTAAGGGGTATGTTTTTCACACAGAGGGTGAAAGTTAAAGTTAATTTATTAGTCACAAGTAAGGCTTACATTAATACTGCAATGAAGTTACAGTGAAATTCCCCTAGTCGCCACAGTCTGGTGCCTGTTCGGGTCAATGCACCTAACCAGTAGGTCTTTCCGAATGTGGGAGGAAACCGGAGCATCCGGAGGAAACACACGCAGACACGGGGAGAACATGCAAACTCCACACAGATAGTGAACCCAAGCCAGGAATCGAACCCAGGTCCCTGACACTGTGAAGCAGCAGTGCTAACCACTGTGCTACCGTGCCACCCCAGGGTGGTGAATGCCTGGAATGCGCTGCCAGAGGAGGTGGTGGAAATAGATTCTATAGCAACGTTCAAAAGACATCTGGATAGATACATGAATAGGCAGGGAATAGAGGGATATGGACCACGTAGAGGCAAGAAAATATAGATTAGAGAGGCATCTGTGTCGGCACAGACTTGGTGGGCCAAAGGGCCTGTTCCTGTGCTGTACTGTTCTTTGTTCTTTGACAATCGGGATACAAGATCCCATAAGATTTCCCATTAGTCTCCACAGTCAGAAACTCTCCCAGTCCCCACCATGGGACTTAGTCCCGAATAGGAGAATTTTGCACATTGGAAACTTTGGAGATTAAGCTGCGGTTTGGTAAAGGAAGTGTAAAAACAAATTGCATATAGAGATTGATGATGAAAGAATGTACAGGGCAATAGTTTACAAGAGTTATTTTATAGCATGAAACATTCATGGCAAGATAAATTGCTAAAAGTTTAATCTTTATATAACACGATAATTGCTATGAAATAAAGATTTCTGATGACCACATTAATGTATGTATCAACCAAAACAAGCCTTCCAAAAAAAG
The DNA here is from genome assembly GCF_964213995.1 of Mustelus asterias. Lineage (NCBI taxonomy): Eukaryota > Metazoa > Chordata > Chondrichthyes > Carcharhiniformes > Triakidae > Mustelus > Mustelus asterias. The sequence continues at coordinate 118,699,162 of NC_135803.1, read as the reverse complement.
AAAATCCACTAACAACAAACAATTCCTTCTGGATTCTGTTTCTCTAGCATCTTAGAAATATATTGTACTTAAAGCAAGGTCTTATACATCCATAGGATTAATTTTGTTCAGGTTTCTTTGTGCATCTTTCTAACAATATTATATATTACGATAACTTGAACAACATATTATTTGACATAAGTTCCCAAAATGTGGGAGAACCTTTAATTAGAAGCTCACGGGCAGCACGGTGGCACAGTGGTTACCACTGCTGCCCTACAGTGCCAGGGACCTGGGCTCGATTTCTGGCTTGGGTCACTGTCTGTGCGGAGTCTGCACATTCACCCCGTGTCTGCATGGGTTTCCTCCTGGTACTCTGGTTTCCTCCCACAGTCCAAAAGACATGCTAGTTAGGTGTATTGGCCATGCTAAATTGTCTCTCGGTGTACCCGAACAGGTGCTGGAGTGTGGCGACTTGGAGATTTTCACAGTAGCTTCATTGCAGTGTTAATGTAAGCCTTCTTGTGACACTAATAAATAAACTTTAAAACTTTTGTGTCATGACTGATACCAAAACACAAAAGATTGAATGAATGTAACATACAATAGAACTTAGTGAGAAGTTCAAGGGCAGAAAATGAAGGTTTCTCAACCACCCTTCCCTCCACCCTTACGCCCTTTCCCTTGCTGTAAATATATCTCTAATTATAACAGTATTTACATCAAGCCGATGCTTTGAACTCATATACCACTCTAGTTAACATGCAACAATTGAAATCGTTTTGCTTTACCAATTTGTTGATTACCCCTTGACAATATTTCATTCAGAATGTATATTTGAGTTAAATGTCAGGACTATTTCAGATGTTGTATGACTATCTAGTTTGCCCCAAAACATTAGTTGTTAGACTCTGAAAAAAAATCTAACAAGAGTTGAATTTGTTAGAGCAAATTTTAAAACACCGTTGCTTAAAAAAAGCGGTTGCCACCAGTCCACGAACTAAAATGTGATTTAAAAATCACTCAAAAATATTCCATGGGGAACACTAAGCATACATTTAAATTGAAGAATCAATTCAACAACAGCTGTTTTATCTTTCAATTGGCAACTCTTGTATTCCCTTGATCTTCATTTGGTTGCTGCCGTGCTTATCCACAAGTAAAAGAAAGCATTAATGTTATCTGCTGCAGTCACTGACCCATCTTTCTGCCCACTGTAGATTTTCTAAAGGCTGTCCAAACTATTGGCCTTCCGAGAGGAAAATAATTAATTGGCCCAAATAAATTCTGATTGAATAAGCTCATTAGAAATGGGTTCTCAGTGAGTAACCATGCAGATTCCTCTCAATCTGTTGGTAGACATCCCAATGACACATCTGCCCTTGTTCTGTCTTTGAACACTGGCATCACACTTTCAACAATTAGTAAGTGATGCTGCCAAAAGCTACCTTCCCTGAAAGGAAAATGCACAGTAATTGTACTCATAGAATATTGAGAGATCTGAATCACACCATGCTGCTTCGAACATGGAGAATCTTCTACATTTTGGTCCTGACCTTAAATATTCAAAGGTTCAATGTGTCAGTTGAAGCTTCCTCAAAAAAAGAAGAAAATTCAAGGATTTTTGAGAAATAAATTCCACTTCGCAATATTCTTCTCATTAGCGTCATGTTGTTATGATGATATAATGGCACCAATCATTCACAAGGGATTGTCCAAATATATTGTGAGTTTATTCATTTAGACAAGGCACATGAGAATAGTTATACAAAGATAGAAAGCTTGACAACATCAGCAGCACAGCTGTTTGCGTGTGTTCTGCTCAAAAGCAAATTTGAACCTAAGACTGGATTGCTGGTGATTTCTAGTTCTGTCATGTTGCTATCCACTAAAGGTGTATTACAACATCCCTCTTTCTTTTTTCCTCCCTTCCAAAGAAGTGTAACTATTTACAATACATGTTAGTTACCGTTTCGTGAGGACAGAACTGATGAATCTATGACTGTCTAAAGCAAAGAGATAATCAACTAGTATACCCAGATCAGGTAATGGCAACCTTGTCTGGAGTTTTCTGCTCACAGTGATCTTTGAGATTGTCATTCTTGGATGTCACTCCTGGTTGCATTTGAGACCTAGTTCTCCATGTGATTGGAATGAATGGTTGTTGAGAAGCTGGAATAGACCTGGTTCGCTATCAGTTATGCCTTACCATTGCTCTTTTGTATGTAATTAATTCATAGAACCTTGGTTCTGAAAAACATCCTTGTCACCTCGGCTGATTATCCTGACCTTTTGTGGGATCCTGGATGTGAATTTGCTATCCAACTGCAAACTTGGCCACTCTGAACCTGCATTTTTATTGAGCACATGAGTCTTCTTCTCTTGTAGTGTTAACAGTTGCTCTCTAATGAGAGTAGAATGGATAAAACTAGGTAAATTGGTACACAATGGTCTGCCAAACATGAGCTTTGCCAGTAAAGGTGTTGCTCTCAGATGTAATATTGCAATGTGTAGATCTTGCTTGATCTATCCATATTTGAAAATTAGGGATTTCACCGCATGAATCATTCATTCAACCAGGCCATTAGATCCAGGGTAATGAGATGAAGGAGTGTGATTAATATTCCACTTCTAACACATATCCTGAAATGAATTGTGCACCTTTTTTCATAATGGTCTCGCTTGCCCCCCCACCCCCCCCCCCCCACCCCCCCGCCCCCATTAAACTGAAAATAGCATTTAAAGGCTGTGTATGACAGTTGTGCTTGATGTATTCTGTAATTGTTGAATAAAAGTGTATTTAGTAAACTAATAGGTGATACAATGAAGTTCGTGCCATGGACAGGGAAGAGGTTCAATGTGATTTTGGACCATGGATGGGTAGGAACTTCATGTGGAATCAATGGTGCTTGGTGGTGACTTGCCATATGCTCTTAGCATGCCTTGTACTTCTTAATGGCGACTTCAATATCATTGTTCATACCCGGCCAGAGTGTCTCTATTGCAAGTCTTCCTGTTCAACCAATGCCCATATGCGAGTGATGAAATTGTTGATGAATATCATAGTGGAACGATTCCAGCATGTCGACATGCCTGCCTTTAAAAATGATTCCCTAGGAGACCGAAAAGGTCAATGTGATTTAATGTGTTTGTGGTCATGTTGCATTGAATCAGGACGTCGATTGAGGGGTTTCCTCAGTTTCTGTAGTGTAGAACCTTTAACCATCACTTCTAGTAGCTGCTGGCATTTGCCTTGAACAAAGTTTACCAGATCATTGTGGAGAACATCCTCAAGTTTGAAGTCAATGAAGCCAACTTCTAGATGCAAGGATAGATCTTGGGTATTTGCTGGGGTTAGGCAAGCTGCTGAGTGTATCTGATGTAATCGGCAAGTTACCTGACTTGTACCTAATCTCACAGTCATTGGCTTGGATCTTTACCAAGAGACATTGCAATCATGGTGGGGCACTGGTCAATGGTTTCACCAAATCATCTCCAGTGGCTTGTGGTCGGTCTGTACTACAATCTTCTGCTAAATGGGTCGATATGAAAATGCAGGATTCCAAACACTAAAGCTAATATTTCCTACTCAATGCTGGAGTAGTTGGATTGTGTTACAGACATAAATTTTGAAATAAATGCAATCGGTTTACCTTTTGGTAGTGTGCATGCTCCCAGACCTTTCTGTGAGATATCTGTCTCCAGGGTACTTGTCTCCATTGGGTTGTAAAATTGCAATATTGATTCCTCTGATAATAACTGTTTCAGTGCTTTCATAGAGGTACTGGTGTTCTTCGTGCCACAGGAAAGGCACATCCTTTCTCAAAAATTCCCTTAGCGACAAAGAGTTTTTAGTGAAATTGGGAATGTACGGAGACATTAAATTAATTTACTTAAAGATTAATTTAAAAAAAGAGACTTAGACATCTTCAAAGATCATCTGGGTCTTGAGGAGCTGGCCTGCCCTTAATATCCTCTATTTAACTTGGATCGGGACATATTCCAGTGCTGGAATAACTCAAAACAAAGAAATTGATCTGCTGCATGTCAATGGCACATTTCAAACCTTTAAAAACCAATTCTTTATTAAGTGCAGCTTGTATCAATACGTGCAGATTGTGATCATGTTCTTGCTTTTTTCTATGTCATCTATGACACAGATGCAACCTGGTATAGTAAATGTAACAAAAACAAAAAATACTGGAAAATCTCAGCTGGTCCAACAGCATCTGTGGAGAGAGAATAGAACCAATGTTTCGAGTCTAGATGACCCTTCGTCAGAGCTGATTCATCATCATAGTAAATGTCATGTAATTCATGAGAGCTTCAAAGTGATTCTGGCTAATGGACAGTCTGAAAGAAAACAGTATCATCCACATCGGGTCCGAAATTTAGTAAGCTTTTGTGACTTCTCCACGAGAGCTTCAAGAAACAATTTGCACCAGAAACACTCTTCTCGAGTGGGTATTTTGAAACGACAATGGTTCAAAGCTGCATTTAAACATCATAGATCAAGACACGCTCTCAATGTTCTGTCCTTTTTTATGACACATGTAATTAACCTTCATCAATCTATGTGTCCTTGTACACTTCGAATGATTCTGTCTTTCTCCATTTCGTCTAGTTCAACTTTCAAATTTGTCTCATATGCAGATGTTACATTTACGTGGTGGATCAATTGACAGACTTGTATTCTCCCGCAAGTGTAATGTTGAGGCTCTCTTGAAACTGCCAATTTTGTTGAAACATTCTGGATATTTCAAGTTAGGTTGTGAACTGAGGTGATTGGAGTAGTTTCTGAGGTTGATCTGCTGTATGAGGTCTGACTGGTTCCATGGATTATCATTAGTGTGAGGTCACATCATGCCAATAGACTTACAATTGCTGGGCCTTTCATCACTGTGATGCAGAAAATCTGTGACACACAGTATTATTGATTTTGCTTATACTCCAAGATTATGGATCTTGCACATGGAATAGTGAACCATTGTGCACTGAACATTTGTGAAACTGGCCTGTATTCTCTAGAGTTTTGAAGAATGAGAAACTTAACAAATTCTTACAGGGTAGGACAGGGCATACATGGATAGGATGTTTCTCTGGCTGGTAAGTCCAGAACAAAGGGACACAATCTCCGAACAAGAGGCAGGCCATTTAAGACTGAGATGAGGAGGAATTTCTTCATTCAGAGGGTGGTGAATGTTTGGAATTTTCTACTCTAGAGGGCTGTGGAAGCATAAACATTGAGCACGATCATGATGGAAATCAGTAGGTCTCTGAATTTTTGATTTGATTTATTATTGTCACATGTATTAACATACAGTGAAAAGTATTGTTTCTTGCACACTATACAGACAAAACATACTGTTCATAGAGAAGGAAAGCAGAGAGTGCAGAATGTAGTGTTACTGTCATAGCTAGGGTGTAGAGAGAGATCAACTTAATGCAAGGTAAGTCCATTCAAAAGTCTGATGGCAGCAGGGAAGAAGCTGTTCTTGAGTCGGTTGGTATGTGTCCTCAGACTTTTGTATCTTTTTCCAAACAAGAGAAGCTGAAGACAATATGTCCGGGGTGCGTGGGGTCCTTAATTATGCTGGCGGCTTTTCTAAGGCAGCGGGAAGTGTAGACAGAGTCAATAGATGAGAGGCTGGTTTGCGTGATGGACTGGGCTTCGTTCACGACTCTTTGTATTTTTTTGCAGTCTTGGATAAATCAGGAGCCATACCAAGCTGTGATACAACCAGAAAGAATGCTTTCTATGGTGCATCTGTAAAGGTTAGTGAGAGTCGTAGTGGACCTGCCAAATTTCCTTAGTCTTCTGAGAAAGTAGAGGTGTTGGTGGGCTTTCTTAACTATAGTGTCAGCATGGAGGGACCAGGCCAGGTTGTTGATGATTTGGACACCTAAAAACTTGAATTTCTCGACCATTTCTACTTTGTCCCTGTTGGTCGAGACAGGGGCATGTTCTCCATAACGCTTTCTGAAGTCTGAAGTTCTCCATGATGTAGAAAACCTGTGACACACAGGATTATTGATTTTGCTTATACTCCAAGACTATGGATCCTGCACATGGAACAGTGAATCATTGTGCACTGAACATTTGTGAAATTTGCCTGTGTTCTTGAGAGTTTTGAAGAATGAGAAACCTAGCAAATTCTCACAGGGTAGGACAGGGTATACGTGGATAGGATGTTTCTCTACCTGGTCAGTCCAGAACAAGGGGGCACAATCTCTGAACAAGAGGCAGGCCATTTAAGACAGAAATGAGGACTAATTTCTTCATTCAGAGGGTGGTGAATTTTTGGAATTTTCTAGTCTAGAGGGCTGTGGAAGTGTAAACATCGAACATGTTCATGATCGAAATCAACAAGTTTCTGGATACTAATGACATAATGGGGAAAATAACATAGTGGTCAATGATCAGCCATGACCTGTTTGAATGACAGAGCAGGCTCAATGGGCCGAATGGCTTGCTTTTGCTCATAGAATGTTATCTGTACACTATATTACTAATATATGTAATCACTTTGCAGTTTTTTGATTGTAATAAAAATAAACAGAGAACATATTTGACCAAAATGAACATTTTTTTGAAGATGTGGGATAGACTCAAAGGACGGAATTTTCCTGTCCTGCCCACCACAGGAATCGTAGAGGGTGGGACAGGACCATGGAAAGGTCTGTTGACCTCGGGTGGGATTTTCCGGTATTCGGGCGAGCGTGGCCAGAAAGTCCTGCCCAAAGGGCTGAATAGTTTATTCCTATCCTATGTTCCTTTAACTGAAGAATCCTTGAGCCAAAAACTACTAATTTAATGAAAATCAGGAGATTTTCTGATTTTCTTCACTGTTAACACCCCCCACCACAAAATAATAATGTGATCACTTTCGAATATGGTTTATCTAGCGAGTCATTAATCACAGAGGAAAGCACACATTCTTTTCATTGAAAGATTTTCACTATCCTCGTTTTAGAACTGATTTTATTAATTTATATTTGGTTAGTTACAGCACATTGAGTAATGCGCTGTATTGCTCTATTAAGCTTAACTCGTGTCTGAGATCATTGTGATACTTCCCCACGTCAGGGATATAATGGATACTCGGTTCAACTGTTTGCTTCGCTCTCTGTCTCTCAGATGCGGAGGATGTACACTGCCAACAGACAATCTGCAATGCAGCAACAGTTGCGGAAGTAACATTAAAACAAATGCATAGTTCAAATGATATTTCCATTTCTTTAGAGCAGCAGATGAGCTGTTAACCTCCCATCACCTTCCAGCAGAATACTAAATGAGTATCTGTCAGCAATGACATATACATATTTCTCCTGGTCTGCCATGGCAGGCAGCCCAAGATTTGAAAAGGGTGGATGTTAGTGGTGCTTAAATCCCCAGCTTGACATTTACAAAGACTATCTTCGCTTCAACACAAAGCAACACAGCAGGGAAGCGTTTATTTAGCTTGAGATAATGATGTGAAAGTTAAAGCAAATCACTTTCAAATACTGAGTATAAGCAAAATAAATATTCAGCAATTTAGTACACAGGGAGTATTTTGTTGTTTACTACCTCATTTGCACCTGAAAATGGGTTGGGAGCCTCTTGAAGATGGAGCAGGATTGAATTCTACTCATTTAGTGGAGGATGGGGTACATTTGGCACACCGAGCTCCTGTCTGAAACAGGTAAGATTTCGTTAGCAACAATTTGCATTTATATAATGCTATCAATGTAGTAAAACATCTCAATGAGTGACATAGAACTCTTGAGCCAGGGCTGCACGGTGGCACAGTGGTTAGCACTGCTGCCTCACAGTGCCAGGGACCCAGGTTTGATTCCCAGCTTGGGTCACTGTCTGTGTGGAGTTTGCATGTTCTCCCCGTGTCAGCATGAGTTTGCTCTGGTTTCCTCCCACAGTCTGAAAGACATGCTGGTTACGTGCATTGACCCGAACAGGCGTTGGAGTGTGGCAGTGAGGGGAATTTCATACTAACTCAATTGCAGTGTTAATGTAAGTCTTGCTTGTGACTAATAAATAAACTTTTAGAAGCATTATCTGTTGCATTCTTCTAATTCCAGCAAACATACTAATCATACCACAAGGATTGGTAAAACAATAATGCTGTTCTTTATTTGAAGATAGGACTATATATAATATATATAAATACACACACATAATGGTAACTGCAAGGCTATTTGGAAATGTCTGGCCTGTAGGACTGCTTCTACGCTCTGTCTACAGAGTCAGAGGATTATACATTACATCCTGTCTTGCATTGGATATTGACGGGCAGCAGTTTAAGATATGCTCCCTTAACAATACGTGTACATCACATCACATTGTTATAAGCCAACATTTAACATATAAGGAGATCTTAGACCAGGTAACTGAATATTTAGTCAAAGAAGTAAATTTTAGGAGTGTTTTAAAGCAGGAGAGAGGTGGTGAGCTGAGGTCCAGGGACAGAATTCCAGAGCTTGGGGCCCGCAGTCGAGCAGGGATGCACAAGATCAGGACTGGCAGAACAGAAAGTCCTCGGGGATTTGTGGGGTGAGAGGAGGAAGCCTGGAAGGAATTTGAACACAAGGATGAAAATTTTAGAAAGTAAGTGGGAAGAGCTCTGTGCCATTTTCTCTCCTGAGAGAATGTTGGAAGGGAAATCTCATGGCAATTTGTCTGGAGGATCTAAAAGACAGAATCAGCTGCAGATAAAAAAAAACAGCAGTTTATTCTGCACCGATTGTGCACATGTGGAAATGTTTTCAGAATGTGCTCTAAAAGGCAATTCAAAGTTGCACGGTTTCTGTCAGTTATTATACTATCTTTGGGATTACCTAACTCATAAAATCATTCACCAACTCAGCTTATTCTGACCAATAGTCACATTCCTTAGCTTATTGTGGACTGACTAAAGACTGGTCATAAACTTCCTGACCTGGCCAAAAGCTTATGCTCCCTGTCCATTCTAGTTTTGTTTGGCCAAAAGCTTTAAAACTTATATCCACAAATTGGTCAATCCTGGGTGATCCCATGATGCATCCTGATAAGCCATTTCAGTCCCCCCTTTTTGGCCTTTGGGTACTAACCATGCTAACCATGATGGCCAACTGTGACATAATGGGAGAGGAGGCACTAAATATTTCCTATGGCTGGGTGAGTTAAAATAGCCCAATTGTTTTCCTCATCTCTAAAGTTTATTTATTAGTGTCACAAGTAGGCTTGCATTAGCACTGCAATGATGTTACTGTGAAAATCCTACAGCTGCCACACTCCGATGCCTGTTCAGGTATACTGGAGGAGAATTTTAGCATGGCCAATGCACCTAACCAGCACATCTTTCAGACTGTGGGAGAAAACCGGAACACCTGGAGGAAACCCTCGCACACAGGGGGAGAACATGCAGACTCTGCACAGACAGTGACCCAAGCCAGGAATTGAATCCAGGATCCTGGCGCTGTGAAGCAGCACTGCTAACCACTGTGCCACTGTGATGCCCTCATATCTATTTATCTTGTGATAACGTTGAAGACTTATGTTGTCATGTGGAATACACCGGCACCATTTAGAACCAGCAATGGTGAGTTGTAGTCTAAAGGCTGGCCACAAACACTGTCTCCAAGCCATTGACTCCATTTTATCCCTGGCCACTGAAGCTGAAATCTTCACTAACCTGGCTTCCTATTTGACCTTAGGATGAGCTTCTGATCCTATATTGATTCTATCACCAAGACTGTCTACTTCGATCTACATAAGAGTGTCTTTTTCCAGCCTTTCCTCAACTCATCTTCTGATGAGACTTTTCTTCATGATTTTTTGCCTCCAAACTCTGATATTTCAATTCTTCTCCTATATACCATCCTCTGTAACCTTGGGATCATCCAGAACTCTGCTAACCAGACCCAAACTCATGTGCTCCTTCACCATCTACCCAGAGTTTCCAATCTGTGGGTGGAACTTTCCCGTTTGGTAGTGATATATAACAGATGGCAGCAGATTGCCCATCCCTGCACAGCTTACTGCATTTTCCTCCAATGGAGAGCAATCAGGTGGGTGGGGGGGGGGGGCGGCCGCTGGTGGGGCCTGCGTCCCAGGGTGGTCCGAATGGGGCGGGGGGGGGGCTGCTGGGGTGGTTCATGGGAGCGGTCCGCAAAGGGTGGTCGGGGGCGATTCGGCAGTTCAGTTGCTGATTTGAAGCCCTATCGGACTTCAATTCAGCAACACGGTAAATGCGCGGGCGCCGATCAATCGGAGCCTCATAAAGTGAGAATCCTTGGGTAAGTTGGGCGCGGGCTTCATTATGCCGATTTAAATGCGTGCAAATGCATTTAAATCGACCCACTGGCCAATTCGGGCGCGCGCCGGATCGGCGCCCAGATCGGCCGTTGGTAAAGCCGCAATTGGCCTTGGGTCGGGTCTGGACCGCATTTTAGGCCCGACGCCCAACTTTACCACGATTTTGCGCCCGTTTTCGGGCGCGAAATTTGGTAAAATCGGGCCCTATGTATCTAAAATATATCGGGGGTGATCTTACCTTCTCACCCTGCCGGTCAATGGGCGGGGTGAGCTGGCAAGATAGCAAAAGATCCGAAAAATTGGGTTCGCGCCCGATTTCACGCCTCTTGTGATCTTAATGGTACCGGATATCTGGTGAGATCTGCCTCACACCCGAAAAGGGCATGAGGCTGATTGTAGTATTTAAATTCAATGCTAAATAGAATTTAAATACTACAAGTGAACCCGGGACGCAATCGTGGGGCCTCATCAATGGGCACCTGTCGTGATGGCTTTGCCAGTAGGACTGGAGGCCATTGAGCCCCCCCTGCCCCCACCCCCCCAGGGAGATTGGGGGTAGGGGTTGTGCCATAACAGCAAAAGGATCTTTTGTACTTAGGATTCACCAGCCATCACTGTCAATTCCTTGAAATATTTACACAGGAAGTTGAATAGCATTTTTAATGATAAAATAAGTTACCATCCTTTCTTTTGTAACAAACTAATGATAGCACGGTGGCACAGTGATGAGCACTTCTACCTCATAGCACAAAAAAACTTAAACTATAGTTGCAGTTAAGTTTTTAGAAATTAAAAGTCAAGTTTAATATAAAAGTCAAAGAATAGTAGATTAATGTTGTTTACATGAGTGTTCAAAATGGAAACCTCTTACATGGACACATTTTTGAAAGATTTCTAATTATAGAAAATAGCTATAAAAATTCAAGTATGAAACTAATTCAAACAAGTTTTTGTGATCATGTTGATATACATTATTTTGTAAATATGCCCTAAAAAGAATCCCATCAATTACTGTTTGAATATTAGTATACTTGGCTTTGAGTTTACTTAGCAACAAAAAAAGTTAGCACCGCTTACACAGCAAAGCTTGTTGAAATAGATACGGTTGTTTTATTTTTTTTAATGGACACCTTTTGGTACTTTAATTCTAATCAACAAGCCAATTCAAATTAAGTCCAATCATGGTCCCCAGATGAGAGACAAACAAGATCCAAGCTGACAGGATGAGGCATTGCACCCCCATTTGGGCTTGATCTAATGCTTTATCCTCGCCAAAAGGCTGAAGTGGCTTTGAAAAGTTGCATCAGATAAAGCTTCGGTTTACCCTCACTGGCTATGCTGATCCTTTACTCTACCCTAGCTTAGTCAAACCACGATCGCAAGCATCAGCACACCCCAGGTGCAATGGGCTAGCTTCATCCCTTGCCTGATCATGATTTCACCTGGGTTATTGAACTATTCAAAGAAATAACATAATGGTTAGTATGTGATTGCAAAACTGAGTGACTAGTTAACAACTGCTTGTATATGCCATAGCAATCGCAGTTTCCATTGTTTACTGTTTATTTATTATTGTCACAAGTAGGTTTACATTAACACCGCAATGAAGTTACTATGAAAATCCCCGAGTCGCCACACTCCGGCACCTGTTCGGGTACGCTGAGGGAGGATTTAGCATTGCCAATGCACCTAGCCAGCACGTCTTTCAGACTGTGGGAGGAAACCCAAACAGACATGAGGAGAACATGCAGACTCCACACGGACAGTGACCCAAGCCAGGAATCGAACCCAAGTCCCTGGCACTGTGAGGCAGCAGTGGTAACCACTTTGCTACCATGTCAGTGCTTGGTGACCTGCTCTTGATTTAACTTTGAAACCATTTATATGACTCAACCTGCTGAAAGAACCACAAGCAATTTTGGCACATATTATCTCAGGATGGATGTTTCTACTAGCCTGTAGGGGCTGCTGTCAGACTTTTGAATGGACTTACCTTGCATTAAGTTAATCTTCCTCTACACCCTAGCTATGACTATAACACTACATTCTGCACTCTCTCGTTTCCTTTTCTATGAATGGTATTCTTTGTCTGTATAGCGCGCAAGAAACAATACTTTTCACTGTATGTTAATACATGTGACAAATCAAATCAAATCAAATCAAAAGTTAGTTGAATTTGTAACTCAAGTCTAGTAGTCGATCATTTCCATAAATGGTCTGAGTAGATTTTATGGGAGTTGACTCACACTGTCCTATATCTACTTGTCCAATAGCATAAAATCAGTAACCCAGCAGTCACTTCACCTTGTGATCTGAACTTGATATTCATAAATTTCACATGAATGCTCCTTCAATTTCTCCAAAGGTAGACTGAGCAAAGAGATGGTGAGATGAGGCCTGATATGAAATCAATAAGCTATTTCTTTCACAGTAAAGTGAACATACAGAATAGCATTCATGATCAGCCATATTTAATTCAAACAATTTAACTTCTATTTGTGTAATGACATAAAATAAGGAATACAAACTTGCCAGCATCAGTGAGATGTACTTGATTTGGCTAAGCACTTGACTTAAGTAAGATGACTTCTAACTGTTCAAACATCAAATCATTCAGTCTTTGTAAAAGTCCTTTCATCTCCCTCTATAAAAACCCAAAAGCTTGCTCAACTTAAATATCTACAATGCAAACCTGTGCCCCACTTCATATCCCTCTGCTTACTATAAGAAAATTTAGACTTTCAAAACAGTATGTGCAATGCACTTTTTCAATAGCTGGGGACAAACAAATGAGCTGCATGGTGCTTACAGGCTAGGAGAAAACAAAACTAAATCAGTAGCATCTTAATTACCCATCATAAAAAACGTTTAAAAAGATCTTGACAAATATCCTATGCTTCTAAAAATCCAACATTAAAAACAATTCTTTATTACCAAATCCCAAAATGGGACAGTGTTTTTTCAAAGAGGGATTCACATCTCTGCGATGGTCAATTAAAACATTGGAAGGATAAATGCATGGAGTGTCTCTATGGTTCTGCAATAATTTTCAATCACATGGGTCATTTCTTCCAACTGACTGGTCAAATTTACAGATGATATTAAGCTGAGTACTAGGGAGGGGGGAAATCTAAATAGGAAGGCTAGAAACGTCAAATAATTTAGATAAAATCTTAAAATGGATAAGTATTGGTAGGTGAAATTCAACAGACAAGTGTAAGGTACTTCACTGTGGACAAAAAAGAAGTATTAACTATTCAGTACAGATGATATGGTATTAGCTGAAAGCTCAAGTCAAAATCGAAGGGTGACAAAAGATTGGCACTTTATATGCTAAATCACCTAGGATCAAAAATAAACAATGTAAGTAGAAAGCTGAATCATATTGCTAAATCAATGGGGAGAGGCTACATGTCACTGCAAAACTATGCAGTACTCTGATCACGCTGCACCTTAACTACTGTTTCAGTTTTGATACAGATTTTTAATCAATAAGGGAATCAAGGGTTATGGGGATAAGTTGGGAAAGTGGAGTTGAGAATTATTATGTCAGACCAGTCATAATCTCATTGAATGGCAGAGCAGACTCGATGGGTTGAATGGTCTACTTCTGCTCCGGCATCTTTTTGTCTTATACAAAGAATATTCAAGATATTAAGGCAGTGCAAGTAATCACTTGCTCATCCGGCAGTAAGGATACTTTAGTTGCAAGCAATAAAAGAACTAACTTTACAAAGTAAATCAAAGAAAAAGATTTAAAAATTAAACTTCATTACACCAACACTCAGGCCACGCCCTGGGTCACACAAGTTCCCCACAATCCCCATCTGCTTTCTATTGATGCCTGGTCAGCTGACCACCACATTATTTTGCCTTTGGTTACATTATCTACCAGGTCAGCGTGTTACCATTGGTTACATTATAACAGATTCCAATGTTATCATTGGTTACATTATTACCACACTGGCACAAAAGGATCATACTACTGGACAGTATTAGAAAACTTGCTTCGAAAAGAAGTGTATTTTGAAATGGCCACATTGAATCATATGAGATGTCAAATTGTAGAATTGTCAAATCTGACGACATTACTTAGAATTAATTCAAGGAGCTGGAACAAGGACCATGTGTTAACACTCCTGAAAAACATTTTAGGATTGATGCCATGAAGATTTTTTTATGCAAAGCAAGATTAACACATGGGAATGTCTTTCTGGTAGATGGGGTGGGGTGGAGGTGGGGGGGTGGGGTGGCGGAGGAGCGGGGGGTGGAGGAGGGGAAATCTTAGCTCCTTGAAGATGATAGAATGGGAGAGGAGGCACTAAATAGTTCTTCTGGCTGGGTGAGTTAAAATGGCCCAATGATTTTCCTCATCTCTATTTAGCTTGTGATGAAGTTGAAGACTTCCATTGTCATGTGGAATAAACCTGTACTGTATGGCATGGACAACCAGAATACCACTTTGTAATGTTCTCAGTTCCTACTATATTCTTCTACAATGTCCTAAAACTGCAGTCATAATTTCCCTAGCTACAATCAACATACATAGTGCGTTATCTGCCTAATTATATCAATGTTTTGTGCAAAGAAATCACAAGTCTTAGTGTGGAAAATTTGAAAAAGGGAAAGGTAAGATTTCTTTCCTAATCTAGATCCAGAAATGTGCCAATAGCTGACAACATACAAACTTCTCTCACCAAAGAGAAATTAAACTGCTCAATTTCAAGACCGATTTAGACTTATTCCCCACAGGAAACACTTCGGCAATGACTCCAAATGACTAGGTTGACCTAGTAGCTAAACATCATAACATGCTATAGACTGCAGTTAACATGTAAGCAGTCCAGTCATCTACAATATTATATTCTAGAGAACCTTTACACTATAAAGCAAAGCTGCAGAAAGAGAAATCAAGCCATATCCTTCTATGTACAATAAATCAAGACAGTTCAGACTTAAACAGAGCTAAACCATTGAATTTGGTGACATTCTGTATCAGTAGACAACTAAGTATTGTCTTGTATCACTCAATACAAAATGTCAGGTATATTTCCATACAATCTGAAACAGAGGGTTCTTAACCTAAGGCACAAAAATGAAATTTACCAGAACCAATTTACAGCCTCACTTGTTATCATAATTTTAAAGCTAGATAAAACCATAGAAACCATAGAAACCCTACAGTGCAGAAGGAGGCCATTCAGCCCATCGAGTCTGCACCGACCACAATCCCACCCAGGCCCTACCCCCACATATTTACCCGCTAATCCCTCTAACCTACGCATCCCAGGACTCTAAGGGACAATTTTTAACCTGGCCAATCAACCTAACCCGCACATCTTTGGACTGTGGGAGGAAACCGGAGCACCCGGAGGAAACCCACGCAGACACGAGGAGAATGTGCAAACTCCACACAGACAGTGACCCGAGCCGGGAATCGAACCCGGGACCCTGGAGCTGTGAAGCAGCAGTGCTAACCACTGTGCTACCGTGCCGCCCTTGCATTGAATTTTCTAGCAAAAATGCACTTAAAGAAAAAGACAATATTGTAAAATACTAGCCACATGCTAGAGATTAGCAATGCATTGACATCCAGTCAATCACATCTTATGGTGCAACTTTGTGCCTAATTGCCTTTGTGGAGTTTCCAACATGCTTTTTTTTGTGTGGATATGAGAGATTCACTGTGTACAAAGTTGGCAAGGCAAATTAAGGGCGAGAGTTGTGTCATTGCCAATGCCATTCAAGTGTTGTTACTGCCAAAAGTAACAGGGCACATCGACCTTTATAAAAAGAAACAAGCTCGGGTGGTGCATATCAGCACTGAGCTGCAAGTCAATGCCACCAAATCAGCAAAACAGAATAGGATGGTTTCATTCTGCTGTATAACTTTTTAATGAAGCTTTAAGTTCAGCTTTGAACATGCCTGGCCAAACATTAAAAAGTACAGGATGAGATTTTAACCTTATGAAATTGAAAAGTGAAGCAATATGCACGATATGCTTTTGGCATGATTTCATTATACATGGTCAACTGTAAATATGATCCTTGCACACAGAGCACAGCAGCAAATAGACTGGAACACTATCCATTTTGACAACTATTCAAGCAAAACAGCATTGAAAACATAATATACTTTGCACTGAATGTAAATGAAACTTATAAATACTAGATTTTTTAAAAAGTGCTGCTTTTTGGTTATTATCCCTCAGACATGCACATAATTAATCTATGAATGCCGACAATATTCCATTACCTTTTTCAAATTACCCTCTAATGCTTAAATCAAAATGTTTTTTAGTCGCAGGTTGCCTGGAATTTGATTCACCGCCACTCTGTTATGGAGAAACTACCATCAGCAGACTTTTTAATCTTGCGAGAAAAAAAAGATTAAACTGTCAGTATAGGGATGAGCCACCATGACAACCAATCTCATGGAGTCAGGCTTCTGACTCCAAGCTAATCGTATGTATGCCAAGAATGTATTTTCTTTATAATGCATGTAATTAGTAGTAAGCACAAAATACTCTATTCAAATTCACAACATGCACAACTAATAAGGATGAGAGGATGGAGCTCTCTGCTATTTATTTGCATGAAAAGCTTCAATATAGGAAATATTTCGGGGAAATTAGTTTTTAATCTAAGTGACTAGATGAGATTTTGACCTGGGCTGTTTTCGAGTTGACCTGTGAGGATTTATACTGAAATACAACCCAGAATTCCATATCCAAGGCAGACTGCAAACATGCATTACCTTTTCATTAAGTTCTCAAATCCTCACATAGTCAATACAAGCAGAAAATTGTCTCTTTCAAAGCTCACCTTATGTGGATTTATTTCCAGAGGTGCAATCAAAATATATCTTGGTATAGTTTTGTTTTAACATTTGTTGAATGATAGAGTAGAGGTGAGATACATAGGTGGCCTTTGACCTAGACTGTAGAGTAGAACACTAACAATTCTTGGTACAGATGAACAACAAAAGGAGAACAGACAACATCTGAGACAACAGCAAAAACCCAAGCATCCACACGATAGAACAGGATACACTTTCAGTTCAGTTCTTTGTCGGTTACTGGGCACGAAAAGGGCCAAATAATCAGAAAGCTGGTCAGATTTCCACCTATTTATTACCCTATCTGATATTCCAGTTGGGTTTTGCAACTAATGCTGAAGATACACATCAATTTACCGTTAAAATTAACTTAAAATTAGTTGATGGTGTTGGACTGGCGTGGGCACAGTAAGAAGTCTCACAACACCAGGTAAAAAGGTCAATTTAGCATGGCCAATCAGCCTAACCTGCACATCTTTGGACCGTGGGAGGAAACCGGAGCACTCGGAGGAAACCCACACAGACATGGGGAGAATGTGCAAACTCAACACAGTGACCCGATGCCGGAATTAAACTCAGGTTCCTGGCGCTGTGAGGCAGCAGTGCTAACCACTGTGCCACTCAATTATTCCTGCACCTCAGGAAATTTCCATTGTCTCAACATTGCTGACATACAAGAACAATCAGCAGATACAAAGCCTCTTATCCAATTGATTGGAAATGGAAAAAAGAAGATGGTTCAGAAATAGCTCCAAGATGCTCCTGTGAATCTTGCTGCAGTGCTCTTCAAGCAGACTTTTGTAAATAGCACACTATAGTATCATAGGGTAACCATTTTCAATCATCTGTTAGATGATTAAACGTTATACTGAAGTAGCCACGAGGAAATTGCCTGCATATAATAACATGATTGGCTAATTGCCCCAGTGTCAGGAGACTAGTTGGGTAAATATGAGCGGTTACGGGAATAGGGCCTGGGTGGGATTGTGGTTGGTGCACACTCAATGGGCTGAATGGCCTCCTTCTGAACTGTAGGGATTCTATGAACTGAGAGATATCAGGCAGGTCAGCCTGTGCCAGAAGCAGGCTGTACCCACCTGCCCATGTCCTCTTGTTCTTATTTATAGCACAAGTCCATCTACATGGTAAATATGGTTGCATAGGTAAACGGAAAGGTGACACAGAGTTGTACTATTTGTTCTCACAATTCCTGCAGCTCAAATTCATCACTGGGCAGGGACTGTCGATCTTAACAACTGTTAACTTTATTAACAAATCCTTATCCAGCAATGTAAAAGAAAACACATCCTGTTATAAAAGGAAATAGAGTCAAGAAAACTTTGAAAACAGCTTGTAAAAAGTCAGCAGAAGAAGGAGGCACATTGGAACAATGTAATGATGATCATCCCTGATGGTCAGCCTCTGCCCTTGCCCCAACTGACTTATGAGGAAAGGTTGGACAGGCTAATTTTGTATCCAATAATGTTTAGAAGAATAAGAGGTGACTTCCTCAAAACCTTTGAGATCCTGAGGGTCTTGACAGGATGGACATGGAGAGGATGTTTCCTCCTGTGGGAGAATCTGGAATTAAGAGCCACCATTTAAAAATAAAGGTTGTTTTATTTAAGACAATGTTGAGGAGATTTTTTTTTCTCTGATGGTCATGAATCTTTTGAACACTCTTTTTTAAAAGGCAGTGGAAGCAGAGTCTTTGAACATTTTTAAGGCAGAGCTAGATAGATTCTTGATTAACAAGGGGTGAATGATTATCGGGTGTAGGCAGGAAGGTGGGGTTAATGTTACAATCAGATCAACCATGATCTAATTAAATGGCGGAGCAAGCTTGAATTGCCGAGGGGCCTACTCCTGCTCCTAATTTGTATATTCTTATGTCTAATTGGCTCAAGGGCCCGCAGAAAGACTAGCAGCGGGAGTATTGGAAGTGTTGCCTGGTATCGAGCAGCATCAGGTCTGCTTGAGAAAGCAAAAAAGCTTCAAGTTTGTTCCTTCCTCAATGTAGTAGCAGACTGCATTCTCTTAAGACAGAATGTACAGGAGTTCACCGCAGATTTTGAGACCATTCTTAAAGTCTTCGATGCTTTTTTAGCTCAAAGCAAAACATTGTGATTGAATGAGCACATTTTTCCCAACACTCACAACAACCTGGAAATCAGCTGAATTATTTCTAACCAAACTATATTGTCTAGCTCGTTCTTGTGAATAAGGGGCACTGAAGGATGAGCTAATCCATGATCACAAATCATGGGTGTTTGGGATCAAAAACTCTCCAATCTTTTGTGGACCAGAGTTGACCTTACTTTGGATCAAGCAGTCCAGTTTGTGAGACAGTCTGATCTCAAAGACTCTAACCAAGTTATAGTACAAAGCTTTACATGACTTCCACTGAATGGGTAGCCCCATGGGCTGTAGCCACAACGATAAGAAAGCCTGCCAGGCCAGGCAAAAGGTAGGTCACACCATCAACCATTTTGAGATGCTTGTTGTGGGCGCAAAGACACAGCATAGATCGCAAAACTGCCCAGCAGGGGGCACAGGACGCTTTCAGTATGGCACAACCAGACATTTCAAGCATTTCTACAAACCGAACAATTTTATTTAAAGTTGAAGGCCAGAATGTATTTAGGAAACACACGTCATGCAAGAAATGGATAACCCAGGGCAAAGCTTGAAGTGATAAATCTCTCAGTTCTTCAAGAAGTATGGCCAGGCGGCACTGCAGCAGACGGTGACCATCCTCATGAAGACCTATGGACCTGGATTGGCTCTTCCTGGGGAGTGATGAGGAAGAATTCCTTGGAGCACTGAGTGATCTCTTGGAGGCTGATGTCCTGGAGAATTGATTCATCTTTCTGATTGATGGGTGCACCATATCAAATCTGTCTTGTCTCCTGAGAGGAGTAAGCTGTGTTTTTAGTGGCTGGACAGCATTCAGATCTTAGTTCCACAGAACCCACCACTGTATTGCCTAGCCTAACTCCTATTGTTAATAAAAAATCTTATAGAAAGGAAGCCATGCCTCAGTGCAGGTCAGCATCCATAGAAGATCACACTGTGAGAGCTGATATCTTCTCGGGATGAAAGTTAATTGACACCCACACTTCAGTCCCAGCTAAAAGTCATCGGGAGCTGGAGGTCAGCATGGACACTATGGCAGATTTTTAGCTCTTATGAAGCTGCAGACTCCTACACAGCAGTCTTGTCGCAGCATTGATTTTCTATGGGATATTTGCCTCATTACAGAAGATGAGGTTGTCCTGTCTCCATACTCTTAGCAGTTGTTCCCATTGCCCATACTGGAGTAACCTCCCACAGAGAGAAGTGTGGCTTTCTTACCAATGCCCACAGAAAGTAGGCAGTCTTCCTGGGATCTCATTGGGGAATCATCTTATCTTCGTTTCCTGACAGTTTTGCAGGAAGTTGGCTGATTCTCCTTTTGTCATGTAAGTTCATTAAAATCACAGATCTTTTAATGCCTTTTCAGTCATTAAGAACAAAGAACAAAGAACAGTACAGCACAGGAAACAGGCCCTTCGGCCCTCCAAGCCTGTGCCGCTCCTTGGTCCAACTAGACCAATCGTTTGTATCCCTCCATTCCCAGGCTGCTCATGTGACTATCCAGGTAAGTCTTAAACGATGTCAGCGTGCCTGCCTCCACCACCCTACTTGGCAGCGCATTCCAGGCCCCCACCACCCTCTGTGTAAAAAACATCCCTCTAATATCTGAGTTATACTTCGCCCCTCTCACCTTGAGCCCGTGACCCCTCGTGAACGTCACTTCTGATCTGGGAAAAAGCTTCCCATCGTTCACCCTATCTATCCCCTTCATAATCTTGTACACCTCTATTAGATCTCCCCTCATTCTCCGTCTTTCCAGGGAGAACAACCCCAGTTTACCCAATCTCTCCTCATAGCTAAGACCCTCCATACCAGCCAACTTCCTGGTAAACCTTCTCTGCACTCTCTCTAACGCCTCCACGTCCTTCTGGCAGTGCGGCGACCAGAACTGGACGCAATACTCCAAATATGGCCTAACCAGCGTTCTATACAGCTGCATCATCAGACTCCAGCTTTTATACTCTAAACCCCGTCCTATAAAGGCAAGCATACCATATGCCTTCTTCACCACCTTCTCCACCTGTGTTGCCACCTTCAAGGATTTGTGGACTTGCACACCTTGGCCCCTCTGTGTTTCTATACTCCTGATAACTCTGCCATTTATTGTATAACTCCTCCCTACATTATTTCTTCCAAAATGCATCACTTCGCATTTATCCGGATTAAACTCCATCTGCCACCTCTCCGCCCAATTTTCCAGCCTATCTATATCCTGCTGTATTGCCCGACAATGCTCTTCGCTTTCCGCAAGTCCAGCCATCTTCGTGTCATCCGCAAACTTGCTGATTACACCAGTTACACCTTCTTCCAAATCATTTATATATATCCCAAATAGCAGAGGTCCCAGTACAGAGCCCTGCGGAACACCACTGGTCACAGACATCCAGCCGGAAAAAGACCCTTCGACCACTACCCTCTGTCTCCTATGGCCAAGCCAGTTCTCCACCCATCTAGCCACTTCTCCTTGTATCCCATGAGCCTTAACCTTCTTAACCAACCTGCCATTAATACAGCAGTAGGAGATACGGCTGTGACAGATTTCCCTGGAGTTGAAGATTATCTCTCTTCTGAAATCTTTCCCTCTCGAGAGAGCAACAAGCTCCTCAGAGAGCCCTGAGTTTTTCTCATCTGGTCCCAGAAAGTCAAAGGGTGATGTTCTTCAGTCTTCTCTCTTGGATCAGTCTCTCGATGAAAAGTCTTTGTTGTCCTTACAGTCTTGAAACCTATACTTACATTCCCAGCAATGTTGATGAAGATCTGTCCTATTCTGCAGATGATGATATAATACCAGATATAGAAGAAAATCCTCCAAGATGTCTTCTCTAGGGACTGAGAAAAATTTGAGAGTTTGAATCCCCCAGGATTGTGTCTTGTGGAGGGAAAGAGTATGAGTTGGCTAGAATCTGTAGTTGTAAAAGGGAGTTACAGAAATGCAATGAAAATAGTTAAAGACAAAGTTTCATGTAATTGTTGAAAGAAGGATAGTATATCTGGGAGGAGGGGTAGTATAAAGAGTTAACAGATGGGATATGCTAATATAGTTTTGAAGTCTACAACATTATGAGAGTCATAGATAGGGTGGATAGGCAGAGGTTTTTCCCCAGGGTGGAAGGATTGACTACAAGAGGGCACAGGTTTAAGGCGAAAGGTGGTAAGTTTAGGGAAGACATGTGAGGAAAGTTTTTCCCACATAGGGTGGTCCGTGCCTGGAACGCACTGCCAGTGGAGCTGGTGGAACCAGGCACATTAGCAACGTTCAAGGTGCATCTTAATAGGCACATGAATGGGAGGCGAACAGAGGAATAGAAACCACGTATTGGTGCAGGCTTGGTGGGCCAAATGGCCTGTTCCTGTGCTGTGTTCTTTTTCTTCTTTTGTATGACATATATCATGGTGTACCACTGACATCGAGTCCAGATGACAAAGGGTCATCTGGACTCGAAACGTCAGCTCTTTTCTCTCCTTAACAGATGCTGCCAGACCTGCTGAAATTTTTCAACATTTTCTCTTTTGGTTTCGGATTCCAGCATCCGCAGTAATTTGCCGTTACCACTGACATCGGTTAGTCATGTGTTAGAGAGAGAGGGAGGGAGGTTGGGCCTACTCTGTAACCTGTTTAAAGGTAGTACGAATCAACAAATTTAAACAGATACTGAGATCTTGGGATCAGTGCTGGGACCTCTTTGTATTATATTTAAAGTAAAGTTTATTTATTAGTCACAAGTAAGGCTTACATTTACACTGCAATGAAGTTACTGTAAAATTCCCCTAGTTGTCACAGTCCGGTGCCTGTTTGGGTCAATGCACCTAACCAGTATGTCTTTCAGAATGTGGGAGGAAACCGGAGCATCCGGAGGAGACTCACACAGACACGGGGAGAATGTGCAAACTCCTTTACTTTAAATATACTACAAAGAGGTCCCAGCACTGATCCCAAAATCCCTGTATCTGTTTAACATCTGTTTATTCGTACTATTTTTAAACAGGTTACAGAGTAGGTCCAACCTCCTTACCTCTCTCTCTAACACAGACAGTGACCCAAGCCGGGACTTGAACGCGGGTCCCTGGTGCTGTGAAGTAGCAGTGCTAACCACTGTGCTACCGTGCCGCCCACAAGCTACAGTTGTAGCTGTTTGTAGTATATATAAATGATCTGGAGGAAAATGTGGGTGGTATGATTAGCATGTTTGCGGATGACACAAAGATTGGTGGAGTTGCTGATAGTGCTAGGAACTGTCACAGGATATAACAAGATATAATAGATTGGAGACTTGGGCACAGAAATGGCAGATGGAGTTTAATCCAGACAAATGCAAGATGATACATTTTGGAGGATCAAACTTCGGTGTGAATTATACTGTAAATGGCAGAACCCTCAGGAACATTAACACACAGAAGGATCTTGAAGTGTAGGTCCACAGTTCCCTAAAAGTGGCCAAGGTGATCAAGAAAGCATATGGCATGCTTGCCTTCATTAGCTGGGGCCTTGAGTACAGGAGTTAGGAAATCATGTTGCAGCTGTATAAAACCTTGGTTAGGCTGCATTTGGAGTATTGCGTGCAGTTCTGGTCACCACACTACCAGAAGGATGTGGGAGCTTTGGAGAATGTGCAAAGAAGATTCTCTAGGATGTTGCCTGGTCTCGAGGTTGTTAGCTCTGAGGAGAAGTTGAATAAACTAGGATTGTTTTCACTGGAAAGATGGAGGCTGAGGGGAGACCTGATAGAGGTCTACAAAATTATGAAGGGAATAGATACTGTGGATAGTCAGAGGCTTTTTGCAAGGCTGAAAGTGTCAATTACGAGGGGACAAATCTTCAAGGTGAGAGGGGAAAGTTTAAGAGAGATGAGCGGGGAAAGTTTTTCATGCAGAGACTAGTGGGTGCCTGGAACGCGCTGCCAGAGGAGGTGGTGGAAGCAGGCACATTAGCAACATTTAAGAGGCATCTGGATGGGTACATGAATAGGGAGGGAATAGAGGGATACTGACCGAGTAAAGGCAGGAGGGTTTTTTTTATTTTAGTTGGGGCAGCATGATCGACACAGGATTGGAGGGCCAACGGGCCTGTTCCTGTGCTGTACTTTTCTTTATTCGTTGTTCTTAGATACCAGAGTATGGCTAAATTGTGTCTACTGACCAAGTTCCACGTCTAGAGTCTAGATAGAAGGACCATCTCAGAACAGTTTTCACATGGTATAAAATGGAACTTACATGGTGAGGAAGAATTACAAGTTTGGAGCTTTAATATTTAGTGGATTATGAATTATTTTCAATGTATGGCATTGATCAGGGCCATGTATGGTTCACTATGCAGTAGATTACATGTCAGGTTACACTGCTTCTGTATTAATGTAGGGTAGGTGGCTCAGCAGAATGCAAGGTAGAAAGAAAAAGGACTTTAATTTATATGTCACATAATACTTAATAATTCATGAAGTACTTTAGAATTGAAGTCACTATAGCCATAGCAGCAACTAATTTATTTGCAGCAAGATCTGATAAATGGGAAGTTAATGAATGAGATGATAACCTGCTCACGGTTATTTTGGTTGAGGAAAAGATGTCATTGGGACACCAAGAAAACTGTCCTGCTCTTCTATGGAGAGTGGCAAAGGATCATTACTATCAACCAGAGCAAGCTAATGAGATCTCGATTCAGCTTTTGTTGGAAACGCTATACCTCCAGCTGTGCAGCACTCCCTCAGTCCTGCACTGATGGGCTGAATTTTATCATGGGCTTTGGGACCTTGATGTTGGGTGGAAGATTTGTCCCAAACTGGCAGCTGCCTGTTGTAAGACAGGCAATTTTACCACAGGCGGCCTCCTAATTGGTCACCTGCAGGCCTGCCATCCGATTACTGACAGGCTCCTGACACTGCCACCTCAATTAGAAAGCCGGCAGCCCTGCGGCCTGAGCAGCACCACAACGTGAAGTGGGCACAGCTAAGGACCAGAGGGGGAACTATTCCAGGTTGATTGTTGGGGTCTACGTGGGCTTTCTTTCCTGCACATGGTTCCTTCTTTGGGCCATAGAGCTTCCTGCTCTAATGGCCCCATCAGGCTGCTACAGGCAGACTGCCTCCATGAAGCTGACGGACTCGCCACGCAACGGCCAGCCATCCCGCCCCATTGGCAAAATGCTGACAGCACCATAAAATGATCTTTAATCAGGCCTTGCAGTGAGCTGCTGATTTGCCTCACTGCTGTCTCATAGAATCATAGAATCCCTACAGTGCAGGAGGAGGCCATTCAGCCCATCGAGTCTACACCTACCACAATCCCACCCAGGCCCTCTTCCCGCAACTCCATATATTTATCTTGCTAATCCCCCTGACACTAGGGTCAATTTAGCATGGCCAATCTATCTAACTCGCACATCTTCTGACTTGGCAAAGTGGTTAGCACTGCAGCCTCCCAGCGGCAGGGACCCGGGTTCAATTCCAGCCTCCACAAAACATCCTCGTTAGTGTGATTGCTTTGGGGAGCAGGTCCTGACACATCTCCCTGTTATTTTATCACCGCCCACCCCTTCTGCTTTCAGCACCATCAGTAAAACTCTGCCTGACACGTCAGCCAACTCATATATTCGGGTCTTGGAGCAGTGCTTAAATCTATGACCCAGAGACAACAGTGCTACCAGCTGATATATTAAATACGCCCTAGAAATGATAAGGAATAGGGTATTTTAAAAATAAAAATGCAAGTAGACAGCCTGATTGACATTTAGGAATATCCCCAATATAAATAAATAGGCATTAGACTAATTGGCCAGAAAAATAACACAGAGGGGGATGTGGAGAAAAAGGTATGTTGCCAGATCCTGATAATTTGATTGTGATGTAGTTGAGTTAGTTTTAAATATCAAAGGACTATTACCTGTCAACTGTCAATGTCTGTCTCATCTAAAATTCATTCTTGTCTCTCAGCATTACTTGTTTCCTGATGTTCATTGATATCCAAGTCTTTATACGTATAATGAGTGTGTGACTACAGACATGAATGTGAAATAGCAGGATTATTCTTTTAACTATTGCATTCCAATGATGTGTCAAAGAACATCTGACTAAACAAGCAATATAGCCTTGATGCTTTATTTGTGAACAAAGGTTCCACTTAACATTTCAAACTATTTCTGTAATGTACTAAGTATGGTAAGGAATGTACCAAAACACATTGGATTACTATAGATTCAGTAACTACGGAAGAGGAACAGAATTAGGCCACTCGGTCCCTCAAGCCTGTTTTGCCATTCAGTAAGTTCACAGCTGATCTTCTACCTCAACTCTACTTTTCCACTTTATTCCCATGCCTCTTGATCTTCTTATTGAATTTCAGCCAAAAATAGAATGCTGGTAACATCAAATTCTTAATCTGATGGAAGTTAGTGTTCTGGAACAGCTGAATTGAGATTTTGAACATTTATTCAAAGTACTAAACCTGGAGGCACATTCCAGTTACAGCTGAATGTGGGGGACGAGAGAAAAAACCTCACGCATTGGTCATACATATATAAAACAGAGAAACATAGAAATTAGGAGCAGGAAGAGACCCTTCGGCCCTTCAAACCTGCTCTACCATTCATTATGATCATGGCTGATTACCCAACTCAATAGCCTGATCCCACTTTTCCCCATCTCCTTTGATCCCCTTCGACGCAAGTGCGATTTCTAACTGCTTCTTGAAAACATACAATGACTTGGCCTCAACTACTTTCTGTGGTAGCAAATTCCACAGGCTGACCACTCTCTGGGTGAAGAACTTTCCCCTCATCCCTGTCCTAAACGGACTACCCTGTATCCTCCGACTGTGATCCCTGGTCTGGACAACCCCCCATCGGGAACATCCTTCTTGCATCTACCTTGTCTAGTCCAGTTAGAATTTTATAGGTTTCTATGAGATCCCCCCTCATATTACCTCAGCCGATACATGGAATCTACAGTACAGAAACAAGCCATTTGGCCTTCTGGTAAAGAATGGTGTGCAAACATTTCTGAAGTCTCCTCCAAATCGAATGAACTCTTTTTTTATTATTTTGTGGGATGAGTGTGAAGCCGGCAAGGCCAGCGTTTGTAGCTCATCCCTAATTACCCTTGCAAAGATAGCAGTTAGCCATCTTCTTGAACTGCTGCAGTCCATCTGGTGTAGCTGCACATGCAGAGCTATTAAGGAGGGAGTTCCAGTACTGACATCGAAGGAATGGTGATATAGTTCAGAGTTGGGGTGGTTTATGAATTGGAGGGTAATTTACAGGTGGTGATGTTTCCATGTATTTGTTGCCCTTATCCTTCAAGATGGTGGTGGCCATAGGTTTGGAAGGTGCTGTCCAAGGAGCCTTGGTCAGTTGTAGATGCTACTGCTACCACTATGTGTCGGTGGTACACAGAGTGAATGTTTAAGATGGTGAATAGGATGATTCAAATATTTGAGACATGTCTTGTTACAAGCTTCCTATTGCTTTTGTCTACAGAATACCAATGATTTATTGATTTTGAGAGGATAGGATCATGTAAACAATTTTTGTTGGCTCCCCACCTTCTTCCGACAAGCTCACTGAAAAGAGCTGACAGGCCTGCCACACTGCAAAGTAAGCAGAGGCCTCAATGCGATTTACAAGGTACCAAAACCAGTTTTTTATTTCTTCACATCTTTAGCCCATCAAACTGATTACCCTCCAATTCTTTACACAGCTTTTAAGGCACTTGAATTTTTAAACTGCTTCCTGACCTGCCTGCAGTAACATTGGATACCAAGAATATTATTGTTCTTCAGGTAAAATCTAAAGGAAACATGTATAGGAAATATGCTCCAAGTATTTGCATTATATTCCTCACCTGCACATATTTGTGTTGTAAAAATAGATGCCTGAGATTTGTGCTCATATTACTCCAGGGAGCAGGTATTACTAGTAGGGAAAATCCTGGCTGTTGTGTGGAGGTTCTCATATTGTGAAGGTCCATCCCATAGGAGTGATGGACAAATAATCTCTCTTACGGAGTAGGAGTGCTGCGGGGGGATAGGACTGAGGCCTACACAAAATGTTAACAACACAACTAAGGCATAGCAACGGAAGATCGTCTCCCCTGCACGCAATTCAGAGCAAAATTGCAAATGCCGTAAATAGAATGATTTTAGAGTTTCAATTTTAATATGAACAGTGCAAGCATTTAGCATTACGGACTTAATACATTTTCTATGTTATTAATTAGGCAATTGTATAGCAATTCAACTGCATATACTTTTCTTCTTAAGGTCCAAAAGCCAAATGCTGAAAAATTAAACATTATAAGCTGCATTTCACGATTGCACTCTTTGGGGGACGATCCTACGGGCTGGTCCCACCGGTTGGTCGGCATGGCGAGCCAGTAAGATCACGAGAGAGGCGAAAAACTGGGTTTATGAAGAAACTATAACCATCAGTAACACATCTTTCATTAATTTCTGTATTCGTTCATCATTTTCTGACAAATATATGTCACTCTTTTTGCACTTCTTTTGCCTATTGCCTGTTAATTTTAGGTCCAGCTCAATATGCGTTGATGTATTTGGAAATTTGTGCTGAATAAAATTACCTTTGACCTGGAAACAGTACAGTAGGGATTTTTTTAAATTTGCTTTAAACGTTTGCAGAGTCTGTAACTGTTTTTAAGAATGTTTTAAAGTGACTTTTAAATAATTTACATGAATTGTAAAGAGATCAATTCTAACAATAAGAAATGCTAGTTCTGGTAATTTGGCTGTGGTGAACCACTGTAATATTGTCTGTTTATGTGATATGCCTGGACACGCCCCTGCTGCCTCAATCCGGGGCTCCGCCCTTCTCTGGGTATAAAGGCAACTGCTCTCCGCCCCTTTTGCCTCAGTTCGGATTAGCTATCAGTTCGGGTGTGCTCCAGTTCTTTCGTTAATAAAAGCCTGTTATTTCGCAACAACGAGTCTTTGCGTAATCAATGGTGCATCAATTTTATTAACGAAAGTTTTTGGGATGGAGCAACTCTTCAAACCTGATAAATTGGACTTGGATCCCCAGGCTGTTGGGGCCTCAAACTCTTTTGATCACTGGCTGCGCTGCTTCGAGACCTTCATCGCCTCCTCCTCTGCCATCGTCGTAACCGACATCGACAAACTGCACGTGCTCCACGCCCGCGTCAGCGCTCACGTCTTCGCGATGATCCGAGATGCGGAAACTTACCAGGAGGCAATCGATCTCCTAAAGAGCCAGTACAACCGGCAGCCGAATGAGGTCTACGCCAGACATCTGCTGGCCACTCGCAGACAGCAGCCGGGGGAATCGACTGAACAATTCTTGCATGAACTGCGTGCACTCGGCAGAGCCTGCAGCTGCAAGGCCCTTTCAGCCGCCCAAAATGCCGGCGACCTGATCAGAGATGCCTTTGTCGTGGGCATCAGGTCGACCTATATCCGGCAGCGTCTGCTGGAACAAGGTGGGCTGGACCCGAAGAAAACTGTGGAGCTTGCTGGCTCGCTGGAGGTGGCTTTCCGGAATCTCGAGGGCGCACCGTGGACACCGCAACCGCAGCCATCTCTGTACCTGGGAGGGCCGCAAACCTATGCCACGCCCCGTCCCGACGCCGAACTGACCACTGCGGCAGTCTCCGGAGGCCCGAAGTGCTACTTCTGCGGCTTGGAGAAGCACCCACGACGACGCTGCCCGGCGAAAGACGCGATCTGCTCTGGCTGTGGTAAGAAGGGCCATTACCTGAAAGTTTGCAGGGCAAAATCAGCCTCCAGGCCCAGCAGCACCGCGTGTGATCCGCGGGAGGCACCATCTTTGATGCCATCTGCCACGTGCGATCCGCGGGAGCCGCCATTTGGACAACATCGGCCGCGTGCGACCCATGGAGGCCGCCATCTTGGACGCCATCAGCCATGTGCGACCCACGGGAGCCGCCATCTTGGATTATGTCAGCCACGTGCAAGTCATGCGGGCCACCATTTTGGGAACCGTCCATTGCGTGCGGCTCCTCGCCTAATCCGACGATGGCCTTGGTCGCGTTGGACCAGTCCAGGCCTCACCAACTCGCCTCGTCTATGATGGACATCAAGGTAAACGGCCACACTACTAACTGTTTATTTGACAGTGGGAGTACGGAGAGTTTTATCCACCCTAACACGGTGAGTCGCTACGCACTGCCAGTACTGCCAATGCAGCAATCAATCTCCATGGCTTCGACGTCCCAGTCGGTGAATGTCCTCGGCTACTGTGTGGCAACTCTGACTGTACGGGGCACGGTGTACAAGAAGTGCAGGCTCCTCGTGCTGCCACAGCTCTGTGCTGCTGTACTACTGGGGCTCGATTTCATGTGTCACCTTGGGAGTGTCACCATTTTGTATAATCCCCCAATCTCTGTCCAAAATCCACAGCTATCAGACCAGCCACCGCGCACCACCTGTGGTCTCTCAACCCTTAAAGTCGCCCCTCCCTCGCTGTTTGAACACCTCACCCCCGACTGCAAGCCCACTGCCACCAAAAGCAGACGGTACAGCGCTGGAGATAGAGCGTTTATTAAGTCCGAGGAGCGACGCCTCCTGGGGGAGGGGATCATTGAGGCCGGTACCAGCCCCTGGAGAGCCAAGTGGTGGTTGTTAAGACTGGGGAGAAACATTGCATGGTCATTGACTACAGTCAGACCATTAACCGATACACGCAGCTGGACGCGTATCCGCTTCCCCGCATCTCTGACATGGTCAATCAGATTGCACAATATCGGGTGTTCTCCACCATTGATTAGAAGTCTGCATACCACCAGCTCCCTATCCGCCCGGAAGACCGCCAATCCACTGCCTTCGAGGCGGGTGGCCGTCTCTATCACTTCCTTCGGGTCCCCTTCGGCGTCACCAATGGGGTCTCGGTTTTCCAGCGTGAGATGGACTGAATGGTGGACCAGAACGGGCTGCGGGCCACCTTCCCGTACCTGGATAACGTCGCCATCTGAGGCTATGATCAGCAGGACCACGACGCCAACCTCCAAAAATTCCTCCACACTGCGGCACTCCTCAACCTGACCTACAATAAGGAGAAGTGCGTATTCCGCACGTGCCGCCTCACCATCCTTGGTTGTGTTGTGGAGAATGGGGTCATCGGTCCCGATCCCGACCGCATGCATCCCCTCCTGGAACTTCCCCTCCCCACCACCCTCAAAGCACTGAGGAGATGCCTAGGCTTCTTCTCGTACTACGCCCAGTGGGTCCCCAATTATGCGGACAAAGCCCGTCCGCTCATCAAATCCACATCTTTTCCCCTAGCGGCGGAGGCTCGGCTGGCCTTTGACCGTATCAAAATGGATATCGCGAAGGCCCCGATGCACGTTGTAGACGAATCCAGCCCATTTCAGGTGGAGAGCGATGCGTCTGACTTTGCCCTTGCCGCCACTCTTAACCAGGCAGGCAGACCCGTGGCCTTCTTCTCGCGCACCCTCCAGGGCCCTGAAATTCGACACTCCTCTGTCGAAAAAGAGGCACAAGCCATCGTGGAGGCTGTGCGGCACTGGCGCCACTACTTAGCTGGCAAACGGTTCATCCTGCTCACGGACCAACGGTCCGTCGCCTTTATGTTCAGTGGGGCAAAATCAAGAATGATAAGATTTTGAGGTGGAGGATCGAGCTCTCCACCTACAATTACGACATTTTATACCGGCCTGGGAAGCTCAATGAGCCCCCAGACGCCCTGTCCCGGGGGACCTGTGCCAGCGCGAACCTAGACCGGTTACAGACTCTCCTCGATGACCTCTGCCACCCGGGGGAGACCAGGTTCTTCCACTTCATCAAGGCCCAGAACCTGCCCCATTCCATCGAGGAAGTCAGGTCTGTAACCAGGCACTGCCAAGTCTGCGCGGAGTGCAAGCCGCACTTCTATTGGCCAGACAGAGCGCACCTCATCAAAGCCACCCGCCCTTTTGAACGCCTAAGCGTTGACTTCAAAGGCCCCCTCCCCTCTTCTGACCGCAACATATACTTCCTCAACGTCATCGATGAGTATTCGCGGTTCCCCTTCGCTATTCCCTGCCCGGATATGACCTTGGCCACGGTCGTCAGGACCCTGCACAGCCTCTTCACCCTGTTTGGTTTCCCCAGCTATATTCATAGCGACCGGGGTTCCTCTTTTATGAGTGATGAGCTGCGCCAGTACCTGCTCTCCAAAGGTATAGCCTCGGGTAGGACCACCAGCTACAACCCCAGGGGGAACGGACAGGTGGAGAGGGAGAATGCGACAGTCTGGAAGGCCGTTTTATTAGCTCTCCAGTCTAGGGGTCTTCCCTGATGTGCTACACTCAATTAGGTCACTACTGTGCACGGCTACCAACGCCACCCCTCATGAACAAATGTTTATTTTCCCCAGGAAGTCCTCCTCGGGGACCTCACTACCATCGTGGCTGTCCTGCTCCTGAAGCACGTGTGGACCCATAAATCGGACCCCCTGGTCAAAATGGTCCAAGTCCTCCACGCCAACCCCCAATACGTCTATGTGGCGTATCACGACGGGCGGGAGGACACGGTCTCCATTCGTGACCTGGCACCCGCAGGTCCTACGTCCCACGGCCCATCACCCCCAGCTCCCAACGTTGCCCATGATGCAACAGGGTCACAGCACGCTCATCTAGCCCCCGTGTACAGCACGCCTGAGCCCCAGGAGCAGCCTCGACACACCCAGCAGTCTGAAGGCACTACGGACGGCTTCACCGATTATGGACTGGCGTCTGACTCATCACCGCAGCCTCCTGAACGGCACCACGGCCGACACTGTGGCGGTGGCAGCGGCACATCAAGTCCCCGGAGAGACTGAGCTTGTAACTCTGTGACTGTCGTTCCACCACCATGCCCCCGCCAAACGTTTTTTTAAACAGTGGGTGAATGTGGTGAACCACTGTAGTATTGTCTGTTTATGTGATATGCCTGGACACGCCCCTGCTGCCTCAATCCGGGGCCCCGCCCTTCTCTGGGTATAAAGGCGACTGCTCTCCGCCCCTTTTGCCTCAGTTCGGATTAGCTATCGGTTCGGGTGTGCTCCAGTTCTTTCGTTAATAAAAGCCTGTTATTTCGCAACAACGAGTCTTTGCGTAATCAATGGTGCATCATTGGCACCACTTGACCTGGAAGCATTCCCACCAGTAAGAAAATTAACATATGAATACCACATGGCTGGTTGATGTAAAGGGGTGCTGAAGGCAGAAGGTAATCAGTACACAGTTTCAGGATATCTTGGAAATGCTCTGCAAGCTGGCTCAAAAGGCCTAAAACATGGAAGGCTGTGTGAATAGTTCAGAGGTGGTAATGGACTGGATGTTTATTAAAAGTGGCCAAATTGTAAACTGGGGTATTATTGTTTGCTTGCTTAAAAGGAATTATTGACAGCTGTGCCATCAGGGCTGTCATGATCCGAGGGAGAGAGGATTTATAAAAACGTTCAACAACTAAAGAGCATGAACTCTCCCCTCCACTTTCACCCCATTTCCATTTATTTTATTTCTTATTTTCATCTCATTCATCCATTTTTATCACCCTACATTTTCACTTCCATTTTTCCACTGCTCCATTCTCTCTCTCCATTGTATCTCCAATCACCCCACCCTTCAGGGCAACTGCCATATTCCTAGGTAGTCTCTTAAACCTCTGTACCTCTGCTCTGCCATTCACACACTCTGATCACTTAATAGCCACTTTTAGTACCTTTCTCAGCCTTCTGCATCATCATTTACATTTCCTTTGTCCAATTACAGAGCCTCTCCCCCAACCCTTATAGTATAAATCTCGTCTGATTCTCTTTGCTCTTAGCTCTGACGAAGAGTCATCCAGACTCGAAATATTGGCTCTGTTCTCTCTCCACAGATGCTGTCAGACTTGCTGAGATTTTCCAGCATTTTCTGTTTTTGTTTGTGAAGCATGCCTTGTCAATGATGATCATACCTGTGAAACTTGGGACTGAAATCTATGGTCATGTAAGGTTCCTGATCTACCCGGCATGAATAAAGAACAGCACATTGTGAAACTGAAGGGGAATGCTTATGGTTGTGTAAGATGTATCTTTGTCGCATTGATTATTTAAACCTTTTTATTTGAAATATCATTTGCCTGTTAATTCGTGCATGATTTGCATTGATTCTGATTTATGTTAAGGTAAAAGCTGTAAAAGACAAAATTCTTGTTGGCAATTTCTTCATTTGAGGGTTATTTAGTAAATTTGGTTATTTGGTTTTATTGTTCCCTTATGCCAATTGTAACATCCATCAAGATCTTGTGAATAAGCTGATAAAAGACACTGGATGGTAAGAATTTAAATAATTAATATAAATAAGCCTTGCGCTATGAAATAAGTGGATGCATGTATCATACATTGGATTAATCATCATCCCTGCCCCAAGAGCATTTATTCAGACCTAATTCTGAAAAAAAGTAAAGCTCTGAGTTAATGCCTCCCTCTGCTTTCATAAGCTGCCAATTAACAGAAGTGAACCTGACACCTTTTATAGTCACCTCAGCCACAGTTTCTGTGCCACCCTTGGTTTTCAGTGGTAGTAGAAGAGTGTTGGGTTTATACTGCATCATCATCCTCAAACTTCCTCCAATAACATGATTTTCTGTTTGATGTCTTTGCAATTCTTTTTATTTCCAATGGAGACTCTGGATCAAACCTCTGAAAAGCTTTGACCTTGAAGACTATAGGCCGCACAAAAAAAATCACTGTTACCATCTAACATTTACAAACAAAACACAAATGTCACACCTGAGTGGAAACTGCCTTCAAGAGAAATCTGACTTTTACAACTAAGAAGCAAAAAAGTTCCATTGCATAGAATGTGAATGAATTTTGTCAGTACATGCATGTGCTTTCCAAGTGTCATCATGAAAGTCAGGCAAGTGACAGGGGACTGTTTCTGACTGTAAGGGACCTATATTTGTCTTCACCAATCTTTTTCTCTTCACATATCTTTATCGTCTGTTTTTATGTTTCTCACAAAGCTTACTCTCATACTCTATGCTTCACTTCTTAATCAATCCCTTTCTCCTCCTTTGCTGAATTCAAAATGGTTCCCAAACCTCAAGTCTGCTGTTTATTCTGGCCATTCTGTTTGCCTTTTCCTTGGGTCTAATACTATCTCTAATTTCCCTTGTCAGCCACTTTTCCAGGAAGGAGCAATTGTTGCAGTTCACCCATGCGCTCTTTGAATGTTTGCCATTGCCTACCCACTGTCGTCCCTTTCAGTAAGTTCCTCAATCTATCATAGTCAACTCGTGCCTCGTACCACCGTAGTTTCATTAATTTAGATTCAGGGCTCTAGTCTCAGAATCAACTATGTCACTCTCCGTCTTGATGAAGAACCATTGAACTATAGAATCCCTAGAATGAAGAAGGAAGCCATTTGGTCCATCGAATCTGCGTTGACTCTCCAAAAGAGCATCTTACCTAGGCTCTATCCCCGTAATTCCATGCAGTTCCCGTAGCTCATCCACCTAAATTACACATCTTTGGACACTAAGGGTCAATTTAGCATGGTCAATTCACCTAACCCGCACATCTGAATTCTCTCATATTATGGTCACTCATCCCCAAAAGATACTTGCACAAGTAGATTGCCAATTATTCACTTTTCATTACACCATACTCAGCCTCGGATGGCCTGTTCTCTAGTTGGTTCCTCAACATATTGGTCCAGAAAACCATCCCATACACACTCCAGGAATTCTTCCTCTATGGTATTGATTTGCCAATCTAGATACAGATTAAATTCACCCAAAATTATGGATGTTCCTTTCTCACATACATCTCAAATTCGCTGTTTAATGCCATTCCCAAAATCACCACTATAATTTCAGTGTCTATACATAATCACCATGAATGTTTTGCATCCCTTGCCAATGTTCAGCTCTACCCATACAGTTTCCACATTGTCGAAGCTAACATCTTTCCTCACTATTGTGTTCATTTCCTCTTTAATCAGCGGTGCAACTCCACCATCTTTTCCTTTATGTCTGCCCTTCCTAAATACTGAATACCCCTGAATATTCAATTCCCATCCCTGGTCATCCTGCAGCTATGTCCCTGTAATCCCAACTATATCATACCCATCTACATCTAATCCATCCACCTTATTGCAAATGCCCCACATATCAAGGCACAAAGCCTTAAGGCTTGTCTTTTTAACATTCCTTTTCAGACTCACCCAATACTACAGTGCAGAAGAGGCCCTTCGGCCCATTGAGTCTGCACCAAGGCATGAAATGCCCCGACTTGCCCACCTAATCCCACTTGCCAGCACTTGGCCCATAGCCTACTTTATTTATCAATGTTGCCATGTTTGATTCTGACCCTTGATTCTCTGCCTTTTACTTTTACCCTTTCCCTTTCTATTTTTTGTTCTTATCCTTGTTTCCCCCTTCTCTGAATCCTTACATAGGTTCCAATTCCCCTGCTATATTAGTTTAAACCCTTCTCAACCAATCTAGCAAATATTCCACCTAGGACATCAGTCCTGGTCCTGCCCAAGTGCAACCCACCTCCCCCAGAACAGGTCCCAATGTCCCAGGAATCGGAAACCCTCCCCCCTCACACCATTTCTTCAGCCATGTATTCATCTGATATCTCCATCAATTTCTACTCTGACTAGCACGGGGCACTGGTAGTAATCCTGATATCACTGCCTTTATGGTCCTATTTTTCAACTTCCTAACTCCCTATATTCTGTTCTTAGGATCTCATCCCCTTTTTACCTATGTCATTTGTACCAATGTGTACCACAACCATTGGCCTTTCACCCTCCCACTCCAGAATCTCCTGTCGCTGCTCTGAGACATTCTTGACCCTAGCACCAGAGAGGCAACATAATGGGTAGAATTCTCCCAAAAAAATTCCAAGTGTTGAATTTGTGTGAAAACTGGAGTAATTCACGTTGTTTTTTTCAGTGGGAGTTCAGACAAGAATCCACGGTGCGGATCTGATGCCACCAGAAATCCGTGCTGGGAGACGCTATCGCAGTGGGAACACATGTGCAAATTGCACGCATCGCCCACCGCACAATTCTCTCGGCCTACTGTGCTGAAAGATTAGCGCAATGGGATGGAAGAATCACAGCCAATATATTGGAATCTCTTTTGTGGCCATAACATCACCTATCTATTTTCCTTCCAATCGATTCCCTTATTCCTGTTGAATTCCCACACTTCTTACACCTCTCCAGCAAAACCAACCATGGTGCAACAAATTTGGGTGTTGCTGCTTTCCCTCGAGAGACCATTCAAATATTCAAAATGGCACATCTGGTTTGCAGGAGAATGGCCACAGGAGATTCCAGACTAACCTGTCTGGTCCTCTTGTTCTGCTTGGTGGTTACATTCCCTTCCTGCCTGTGGAGTCTGAGCCTGCGATGTGACCACCGCTCTATACGTGCTATCCACAACATCCCCTGCTTCGTGGATGCTTCACAGCATTCCCAGCTACCACTCCAGCTTTGAAACCCGGGCTTCCAGGAGCTGCAGCTGGAGACACTTCCTGCACACGTACTGGTCCTGGGAATTGGAAATCTTCCCGTATTCCCAGATGGAGCAAACCACGACTTTGAGTTCTTTGTCATGACATTCCCCTTTAAATTAAACCATTTGGAAGATACTTAAAATCAATAATATTAATTACTCTAGGGTCCTTCTTCCCTGGTCCTCGTTACTACAGAATACAACCCTTAAAAACTATAGTCCACAAAATAGACAAGGTAGATGGCATTCACATTCTACTGGGGACTTAATTCGGTGAGAGGTCCAAAGCTGCCCACTTAAGTGCCTGATCGCACCTAAATATCACCAGGTACTCTTGGGGAGCTGACACAGGTTGGCGACCAGTTCTCCCACCGGTGGGTTGAATCCACGTCACCTACGCATAATTCCACCTATCCATGTGTGACAAAAAGTACATAACTTTATCTGCTACTGGCTGCATCATTATCTACTGACAAGATGCGATGGATGCAGCTGAATCTTGAAAATTTTAATTTGCGCCTTCCCAGCAGAGTAGCTTAGATGACCACAAACAAACTAACCCAGAAGAGTGAGTGATCTCAGCTCACTTTCTCCCAGTGTCCTTTTTATATATATCTGTTCCTTTGACATGGTCATCAGAATTCTACCACCCCGCCCGCCATGGAATCGGAGCGGGCGAGGGGCGGACAACAGAAATGTTCATTGACCTCGGGCAGGAATTTCTGGCATAGCTCGAGCGAGACCAGAAATTCCTGCCCGGTATTTGATCCAGTTGTCCACCATTATAAATTTGGAGCAACTCTGCATACCTCCTCAGGTTGTCTTTCCTTAAGTGACTTTGATCATCTTACTTTGATGGCAGTTGTCTCGCATTTTGATTTGATTTGATTTATTATTGTCACATGTATTAACATACAGTGAAAAGTATTGTTTCTTGCACGCTATACAGACAAAACATACCATTCATAGAGAAGGAAACGAGAGAGTGCAGAATATCGTGTTACAGTCGTTGCTAAGGTGTAGAGAAAGATCAACTTAATGCATGCCAAGTCCATTCAAAAGTCTGACAGCAGCAGGGAAGAAGCTGTTCTTGAGTCGGTTGGTACATGACCTCAGACTTTTGTATCATTTTCCCAACAGAAGAAGGTGGGAGAGAGTATGTCCGGGGTGCGTGGGGTCCTTAATTATGCTGGCTGCTTTTCTGAGGCAGCGGGAAGTGTAGACAAAGTCATGGATGGGAGGTTAGTTTGCGTGATGGATTGGGCTACATTCACAACCTTTTGTAGTTCCTTGCGGTCTTGAACAGAGCAGGAGCTATACCAAGCTTTGATACAACCAGAAAGAATGCTTTCTATGGTGCATCTGTAAAAGTTGGTGAGAGTCGTAGCTGACATGCCAAATTTCCTTAGTCTTCTGAGGCGTTGGTGGGCTTTCTTAACTATAGTGTCGGCATGGGGGGACCAGGAAAGGTTGTTTTGTTTTGCATTGTCTTATACCTAACTGGATAATTCAGGAATGTAATAATTGTATTGTGTTTGTGATCTGGGCTGTTGTACATGTATCTTTTCAATCTTTCTGACTGTGATTGAATTACCATTCGGCAAGATGATATTTGCTTTTAATTAATCAATGTTGTTATTGCATAGAAAAACATGCCTAAATACTTCTGATCAGGGTAGAGGAATGTAATAGTTATGTTATGGACAAGTAATCCAGATGTTTAAAGAAATCTAGAAATAAAATTCTTACATCAGTGTGAGTGACCACAAAGTTTAAAGTATATTTATTAGTGTCACAAGTAGGCTTACATTACCACTGCAATGAAGTTACTGTGAAAATCCCCTAGTCGCCACAGTCGTCGGGTACACTGAGGGAGAATGGCCAATGCATCTAACCAGCACGTCTTTCGGTCTGTGGGAGGAAACTGGAGCACCCGGAGGAAACCCACACTGACTCTATAATAGGGTGACCAGAATTGCACACAGTATTCCAAGTGTGGCCTCACCAATGTCTTGTACAACTTCAACAAGATGTCCCAACTCCTGTAATCAATGTTCTGACCAATGAAACCAAGCATGCCGAAAGCCTTCTTCACCACTCTGTCCACCTGTGACTCCACTTTCAAGGAGCTATGAACATGTATCCTTAGATCTCTTTGTTCTGTAACTCTCTCCAACGCCCTACCATTAACTGAGTAAGTCCTGCCCTGGTTCAATCTACCAAAATGCATTACCTCGCATTACCTCAGGGAGAACGTGCAGACTCCACACAGTGACCTAAGTCAGGAATCAGACCTGGGCCCCTGGCGGTGTGAGGCAGCAGTGCTAGCCACTGTGCCACCGTGCCACCCAAAAAGGTGCCAGATTGTCAGACAAAACCCAATTGGTTCACTTTAGGATAGGAAACCTGCATCCTCACATTGTCTGTTCTACATGTGACTCTAGTCTCAAACCAACATAACTAATTCATGCAAAATACTGCGGATGCTGGAATCTGAAACAAAAACAGAAACTGCTGGAAAATCTCAGCAGGTTGGACAGCATCTGTGGAAAGAGAATAGAGCCAACGTTTCAAGTCTGGATGACCCTTCGTCAGACCCTAGCTCTGACGAAGGGTCATCCAGACTCAAGATGTTGGCTCTATTCTCTCGCCACAGATGTTGTCAGAACAACTGAGATTTTCCAGCATTTTCTGTTTTCATAAATGATCCATCACTGGTTTCTGAAGTGTACTAGCAACTCACTCAATTGTGTAAACTGCTCCACCACCTTCTCAGGGCTAGTAGGGATAGTCAGACTCATTAGCAATGCCCACAGTCTGAAAATGAAGATAAGAGAAATTCAGACCATTTAATTCAATCAGTAAAACAGATTTGTGTGTCTCAGCTCACATATAATTCCTCAATAGGCCTTTAATGATATCAGGCATGCTGGATGCATTGTTCAATAATCAGCAAAAACCAATACAATAAAATCTCCTAATAGTCATGTTTTGTGCTCAGATACATTACTGTGCTTTTACTGCCTTGGTTATTAATAATAGTTGTTTAGATATAATAATCCATTGTTGACTGTATCTATCAATTATCATTTATTCTCATGGTATCGTTTCACAATTGTGAGTCACTTTTCTGTTATTTGGAACCACAGATTAAAACAGCCACAAATCCTCAGAAATACTGGAGGCTGTATACTCATTTTCAGCTCCTCCTAATATGATGCAATATCATTTTCAGAATTTTAACATTAGCAAAACTAGATGTTGCTGACTGCTCACCCTCGCCTCCTCCTCTCATTATGTCCAATGATTTATCACATCGAAAAATCAGCAGTGACAGCCCACTTTCCCGGGTGAAAAGCTCAAAAGACACGTTGAAGCTCAGGGCCCAATGAAAGGTATTTGATGTCAATAGCATTTGACACATGCAGGTTTGATATGTTCGGTGCTTCTAAGTGATGCCAAAAGAATGCATCTTGTGAGAATAGCATTAAGAACAGAGGACAAAGATCTAAACGAGTTCAGATAATTGCTGTTAGCTGTACAAGGTCACCTTCAAATCCCACACAGGAAGCACTTCCAGTTTGGTACCCATGCAAGGGAAGGTAGTTCTGTTAATGCTCAGTCAAAGCTGGAAAACACAGAATACTTTAGTCGTAACATTTTTCTCTCATGCTAAATCCCAGCTCATCTTCTCCATGAGACCAACCTTTGGCTCTCTTGACTCTTTTACTAAGAAACTGTTGACTGCCTGCGTTTCCTATCTGGCCTCCATGCTAGCTGATTTTGCAAACAGTTTCCTTCCCTCAGGTACAGTCCCTTCCCTTTCAAATCTGTTGCCATGATATGGAGATGCTGGCGTTGGACTGGGGTGAGCACAGTAAGAAGTCTCACATCGCCAGGTTAAAGTCCAACAAGTTTATTTGAAATCACGAGCTTTCGGAATGCTGCTCCTTCATCAAGTGAGTGCTCACCTGATAAAGGTGCAGCACTCCAAAATCAGTTGTCATCAGCTCCTTTCTCAAAAACAACCCTTCCCATTTTCCAGGCAATTTATATTTATCTTTTACCTCCCTACAGTACTCGAGTATGATGTTGTCTCCCAAATCTCGGAGTATCTTTGCTGCAACTCCGTGTTGAATTTATTCAATCAGGTTTCCCCTCCTGCCAGAACACTAATTGCCCTAGTAAAGTCACACATGACATTCTCTGTAA
The DNA here is from genome assembly GCF_964213995.1 of Mustelus asterias. NCBI lineage: Eukaryota > Metazoa > Chordata > Chondrichthyes > Carcharhiniformes > Triakidae > Mustelus > Mustelus asterias. The sequence goes on along the minus strand of NC_135803.1, from coordinate 118,657,220 downwards.
TTGTAACCATGGTGTACTATCCCTCCACATTCTTCTCAACCTGTGTACAGATTTTGCTACCATTGACCACACAGTCCCCCTCTACTCCATTTTCCAGCTGAGTGTGTTGGCTGTTGCCTGGTTCCAGTCTAACCTATAAAGTCAGAGACAAGAGATTGTCTTCAGCAGTGGCTTCTCTTCCAACTGTTCCTGCACCACACTCAGATTGGAGAGTGGCAAATGCTGTGCCTTTGTTTAAAAAGGCCTGCAGGGAAAAGCCTGGGAACTACTGGACAGTGAGCCTCACATCTGTGGTGGGTAAATTGTTGGAAAGTACTTTGAGAGACAGGATCTACAGGCATTTAGAGATGCAAGGACTGATTAGGGACAGTCAGCATGGCTTTGTGAGTGGAAAATCATGTCTCACAAATTTGATTGAGTTTTTTGAAGCGGTAACCAAGAAGGTAGATGAGGGCAGTGCAGTTGATATTGTCTACATGGACTTTAGCAAGGCCTTTGACAAGGTACCGCATGGTAGGTTGTTGCATAAAGTTAAATCTCACGGGATCCAGGGTGAGGTATCTAAATAGATACAAAATTGGCTTCTTGACAGAAGCCAGAGGGTGGTGGGAGAGAGTTGTTTCTCAAACTGGAGGCCTGTGACCAGCGGTGTTCCTCAGGGATCAGTGCTGGGCCAACTGTTATTTGTCATTTATATTAATGATTTGGATGAGAATATAGGGGGCATGGTTAGTATGTTTGTAGGTGACACCAAGGTTGGTGGCATGGTGGACAGTGAGGAAGGTTATCTCCAATTGCACCGGGATCTTGATCAATTGGGCCAGTGGGCTGACGAATGGCAGATGGAGTTTAATTTAGACAAATGCGGGGTAATGCATTTCGGTAGATTGAACCAGGGCAGGACTTACTCAGTTAATGGTAGGGCGTTGGGGAGAGTTACAGAACAAAGAGATCTAAGGATACATGTTCATAGCTCCTTGAAAGTGGAGTCACAGGTGGACAGAGTGGTGAAGAAGGTTTTCGGCATGCTTGGTTTCATCGGTCAGAACATTGAATACAGGAGTTGGGATGTCTTGTTGAAGTTGTACAAGACATTGGTGAGGCCACATTTGGAATACTGTGTGCAATTCTGGTCACCCTGTTATAGAAAGGATATTATTAAACTAGAAAGAGTGCAGAAAAGATTTACTAGGATGCTACTGGGACTTGATGGATTGAGTTATAAGGAGAGGCTGAATAGATTGGGACTTTTTTCTCTGGCGCGTAGGAGGCTGAGGGGGTGACCTTATAGAGATCTATAAAATAATGAGGGGCATATACAAGGTAGATAGTCAATATCTTTTTCCAAAGGAAAAAAGGCCAGTATACTGCATTCGGTGTGGGATGTGGGAGTTCCTGGAGACGACTTGCCTCCCTGAAGTCCATATCTGTGCCAGATGTGTGGAACTGCAACTCCTGAAGGATCGTGTAAGGGAGCTGGAGCTGAGGCTCGATGAACTCAGTTTAGTTAGGGAAAATGAGAGATTAATAGATAGAAGTTATAGTCAAGTAGTGACACCAGGGTCTCGGAAGGAAGACACGTGGGTCACGGTTAGGAGGGGTAATAGTCAGAAGGGTGAGGTGCCAGAAAGTACCCCAGTAGCAGTCTCCCATAAAAGAAAGGGATGGGCAACAGATGGGAGAAGGGAAGGGAGTGAGCAGTCTGTGGAGGGATCCCCTGTGGTTGTCCCCCTCCAAAATAGGTATATTGTTTTGGATTCTGTGGAGGGGGATGATCCTCCAGGGGTAAGCCACGAGGACCAGATCGCCTCCACGGAGACAGGCTCAGGGGTCCGGAAGGGAAAGAAGGGGTTTAGGAGAGCGATAGTTGTGGGGGACGCAATGGTTAGAGGCACGGACAGGCGCTTCTGTGGGACTGAACGAGAATCCAGGATGGTAGTCTGCCTCCCTGGTGCCGGGGTACTGGATGTCTCCGAGAGGGTAGGAAGCATATTTAAAAAGGAAGGTAGTCAAACGGATGTGATTGTACACATTGGTGAAAATGATGTAGGTAGGAAGAGCAGGGGGGTCATACGAGAGAAATTCAGGGAGTTGGGTGCTAGGCTAAAAAGTAAGGCCTCCAGGGTAGCAACCTCTGGACTGCTCCCGGTATCTAGTGCAAGTGAGGCTCGGAACAGGGAGATTCTACAGTTGAACGCGTGGCTAAAGGACTGGTGCAAGAGGGAGCGTTTTAAATTCATAGATAACTGGGAAATCTTCAAGTCAGGATGGCAACTGTTCAGAAAGGATGGGTTACACCTCAACTGGAAGGGAGCAAATATCCTGGCTGGGAGTTTTGCCAGAGTGTTTCGGCAGGATTTAAACTAGTGTGGCAGGGGGGTGGGGAACAAAACAGTAGGTCAGTAAATACTGAGGCTGGGGTTGAGCTGGGGGCCAGGGCAAGGCTAGCTAAGAAGAGGAGCACTCTGGAAGAGGATGACCTGAGTGGGCCTGGAGGTCTGGAGTGCATCTGCTTCAATGCGAGGAGCGTAACGGGTAAAACAGACGAACTTAGGGCCTTAATGCTTATGCGGAATTTGGATGTGGTTGCGGTGACGGAAACTTGGTTAAAAGAAGGACAGGACTGGCAGCTGAATATTCCGGGGTATAAGTGTTTTAGGCGAGACAGAGGAGGGGCTAAAAAAGGTGGGGGAGTAGCGATATTAGTTAACATAGAACATAGAACATAGAAAGCCACAGCACAAACAGGCCCTTCGGCCCACAAGTTGCGCCGATCATATCCCACCTCTAGGCCTATCTATAGCTCTCAATCCCATTAAATCCCATGTACTCATCCAGAAGTCTCTTAAAAGACCCCAACAAGTTTGCCTCCACCACCACCGACGTCAGCCGATTCCACTCACCCACCACCCTCTGAGTGAAAAACTTACCCCTGACATCTCCTCTGTACCTACCCCCCAGCACCTTAAACCTGTGTCCTCTCGTAGCAACCATTTCAGCCCTTGGAAATAGCCTCCGAGAGTCTACCCTATCCAGACCTCTCAACATCTTGTAAACCTCTATCAGGTCACCTCTCATCCTTCGTCTCTCCAGGGAGAAGAGACCAAGCTCCCTCAACCTATCCTCATAAGGCATGCCCCCCAATCCAGGCAACATCCTTGTAAATCTCCTCTGCACCCTTTCAATGGCTTCAACATCTTTCCTGTAATGAGGTGACCAGAACTGCGCGCAGTACTCCAAGTGGGGTCTAACCAGGGTCCTATAAAGCTGCAGCATTATCTCCCGACTCCTAAACTCAATCCCTCGATTAATGAAGGCTAGTACGCCGTACGCCTTCTTGACCGCATCCTCCACCTGCGAGGCCGATTTAAGAGTCCTATGGACCCGGACCCCAAGGTCCTTCTGATCCTCTACACTGCTAAGAATGGTACCCTTCATATTATACTGCTGCTTCATCCCATTGGATCTGCCAAAATGGATCACTACACACTTATCCGGGTTGAAGTCCATCTGCCACTTCTCCGCCCAGTCTTGCATTCTATCTATGTCTCGCTGCAACTTCTGACATCCCTCCAAACTATCCACAACACCACCTACCTTGGTGTCGTCAGCAAACTTACCAACCCATCCCTCCACTTCCTCATCCAGGTCATTTATGAAAATGACAAACAGCAAGGGTCCCCTGGGGCACTCCACTGGTCACTGACCTCCATGCAGAGAAAGACCCCTCCACAGCCACTCTCTGCCTTCTGCAGGCAAGCCAGTTCTGGATCCACAAGGCAACAGCCCCTTGGATCCCATGCCCTCTCACTTTCTCAAGAAGTCTTGCATGGGGGACCTTATCGAACGCCTTGCTGAAGTTCATATAGACCACATCCACCGCTCTTCCTTCGTCAATGTGTTTGGTCACATTTTCAAAGAACTCAACCAGGCTCGTAAGGCACGACCTGCCCTTGACAAAGCCGTGCTGACTACTTTTGATCATACTAAACTTCTCTAGATGATCATAAATCCTGTCTCTCAGGATCCTCTCCATCAACTTACCAACCACTGAGGTTAGACTCACCGGTCGGTAATTTCCCGGGCTGTCCCTGTTCCCTTTCTTGAACATAGGGACCACATCTGCAATCCTCCAGAACCTCTCTCGTCTCCATCGACGATGCAAAGATCATCGCCAAAGGCTCCGCAATCTCCTCCCTCGCCTCCCACAGTAACCTGGGGTACATCCCATCCGGTCCCGGCGACTTACCAACCTTGATGCCATTCAATAGTTCCAACACATCCTCTTTCTTTATGTCCACATGCTCGATCCTTTCTGTCCACCGCAAACCAGCAGTACAACCACCCAGATCCCTTTCCACCGTGAATACCGAGGTAAAGTATTCATTAAGCACCTCCGCCATTTCTAACGGTTCCGCACAAACTTTTCCCCCTTCACCTTTTAAGGGTCCTATGCCTTCACATCTCATCCTTTTACTCTTGACATATTTGTAGAAAGCCTTGGGATTCTCCTTAATCTTACCCGCCAAGGTCTTCTCATGACCCCTTCTCGCTCTCCTAATTTCCTTCTTAAGCTCCTTCCTACATCCCGTATACTCCTCTAAATCCTTAACACCTCCTAGCTCTCTGAACCTTCTGTACGCCTCTCTTTTCTTATTCACCAGGTTCATCACAACCTTCGTGCACCACGGTTCCCGTACCCTACCAACACCCCCCTGTCTCATCGGAACTTTGTCATGCAGAGCTCCAGACAAACATTCCTTGAAAATCCTCCACTTTCCTTCGGTACTTTTCCCCAAGAATGCCTCCTTCCAATTTACCCGTCTAATTTCCTCCCTGATGACACTGTATTTCCCTTTACTCCAGAGAAACACTTTCCTAGCCTGCCTGATCCTATCTCTTTCCAATGCTATCGTGAAGGAGATAGAATTATGATCGCTATCCCCAAGATGCTCACCCACCGAGAGATCCTCCACCTGTCCAGGTTCATTAGCCAGCACCAGATCAAGTACAGCCTCTCCTCTAGTAGGCTTATCCACATACTGTGTCAGGAAACTCTCCTGGACACACCTAACAAACTCCTCTCCATCCAAACCCCTAGCTCTAGGAATATTCCAATCTATGTTTGGGAAATTAAAATCTCCCATCACGACAACTCTGTTATTCCTACATCTCTCCAGGATCTGTTTCCCCATCTGCTCCTCAACATCTCTGTTACTATTGGGCGGCCTATAGAAAACACCCAGCAAAGTTACCGACCCCTTCCTGTTCCTAACCTCCACCCACAGAGACTCCGTAGTCAATCCCTCCACGGCGTCCACCTTCTCTACAGCCATGACACTATCCCTGATCAACAGTGCCACTCCCCCTCCTCTCTTGCCTCCCTCCCTGTCCTTCCTGAAACATCTAAAACCCGGCACCTGAAGCACCCAGTCCTGTCCCTGAGACATCCAAGTCTCCGTAATGGCCACCACATCACAATTCGAAGCAGCAATCCACGCTCTAAGCTCATCCACTTTATTCACTACACTCCTGGCATTAAAATAGACACATCTCAGACCTTCAGCCTGAGCACTTCCCTTCTCCATCACTCGTCTAACCTCCCTCTTACCCTGTCTACATTCCTTATCTATTTGCGAGCTAACCTCCTCGCTCTCAGTCCCCTCATTTCGATTCCCTCCCCGCAACCTTTCTAGTTTAAAGTCTCTCCAGTAGCCTTAGCCAACCTTCCCAGGATATTGGTCCCCCTGGGATTCAAGTGCCACCCGTCTTTTTTAAACAGGTCACACCTGCCCCTAAAGAGGTCCCAATGATCCAAGTACCCAAATCCTTGTCCCTTGCTCCAGTCCCTCAGCCACGCATTCATTCTCCACCGATTCCTGTTCTCACTCTCCCGCGGCACAGGCAGCAATCCCGAGATTACTACCTTTGCATTCCTCTTTCTCAGCTGTCTACCTAACTCCCTATATTCTCTTTTCATGACCCCTTCCCTCTTCCTACCTATGTAAGCAGTACCTATATGCATCACGACCTTCGGCTCCTCTCCCTCCCCCTTCAGGATTTCTGGGACTCGACCAGAGACATCCCGGACCCCTGCACCAGGGAGGCAAACCACCATCCGAGAGTCCCGTCTGTGTCCGCAAAAACGCCTATCTGACCCCCTCACCGTAGAGTCCCCAATTAGCACTACCCTCCTTTCCTTACCCTTTTGCACTACTGGGCAAGGCTCAGCTCCAGAGACACTGCCACCGCTGCTTCCCCCAGGTGGGCTGTCCTCCCCAGTAGTACTCAGACAGGAGTACTTATTATTAAGGGGCACATCCACCGGGGTGCTCACCATCAACCGAGCTTTCTCCTTCCTCACTGTTACCCAGTTACCCTCCTCCCGTGGTCCCGGTGTGACCACCTGCCGATAGCTCCTGTCAATGACCTCCTCACTATCCCTAACCCGGCGAAGGTCCTCGAGCTGCAATTCCAGTTCCCTAACATGGTCCCTTAGGAACCGCAGCTCAACACACCCAGCACAGATATGGTCGTCCGGGAGGCTAGGAGCCTCCAGGACCTCCCACATCCTACATTGGGAACAACATACTGGCCTCACACTCATAATTGCCCTTTTAAACACACAGGAAAAAAAAAAGTGAATGAAAATTTTAAACTTACCTTTCCTCCTCCTGTTTTCTCCAAAGCCCTGCTCTCACTGGGTCTTTTTTTTTAGGTTAGAGGAGGAGGGAGGGTGGGATACTCTAAAAGTGTAGAGTATCGGGATTCCTCTCTGTTCCAATTTATTGGGGAAAAAAAAAATCTCTCTCTCCCAGACCTCCCTGCGCGACCACTTCCGGGTTTAGACATTTTAAAAAAACCCGCGAAAAAGTAAGTTAAAAAATAAAAGCGCTTACCCGCAGCACTCCTCTCGCGAATCTCTCCCTCTCTGCTGTACTTCCAAGAAGCAATGAGGAGCATATTACCGCGGTGCAGAGGGTAGACAACTTGGAGGGGTCATGTACTGAGTCGCTGTGGGTGGAACTCAGAAACAGGAAGGGTGCAGTCACTATGCTGGGGGTGTACTACAGACCACCCAACAGCCCACGGGAAGTGGAGGAAAGGATATGTCAGGAGATTCTGGATAGGTGCAGAAAAAATAGGGTTGTTGTAGTGGGGGACTTTAATTTCCCTGGCACAGACTGGAAAGTGCTTAGAGCTGGGGGTCCGGACGGGGAGGAATTTGTAAAATGCGTACTGGAAGGTTCTTTGGAACAGTATGTAGATAGCCCAACTAGAGAGGGGGCTATATTGGACCTAGTTCTGGGAAATGAGCCCGGTCAGGTCGTCAAAGTTTCGGTAGGGGAACATGTGGCAAATAGTGACCACAACTCTGTTAACTTTAGGATAGTAATGGACAAGGATGAGTGCTGTCCTACGGGCAGGGTGCTAAATTGGGGGAAGGCTAACTATTGCCGGATTAGGCAGGAATTGGTGGATGTTGATTGGGAGAGGATGTTCGAGAGTAAGTCCACGTCTGGCATGTGGGAGTCTTTTAAGGAACTATTGATAAGGCTGCAGGATAGGCATGTGCCTGTAAAAAGGAAAGATAGGAAAGGTAGGATTCGAGAGCCGTGGATAACCAGGGAAATTGAGGATCTGATTAAAATGAAAAGTGAGGCGTACGTTAAGTCCAGGCAACTGAAAACAGATGGAGCTCTGGAGGAATACAGAGAGAGTAGGAAAGAACTCAAACGGGGAGTTAGAAGGGCAAAAAGAGGTCACGAGATGTTCTTGGCAGGCAGGATTAAGGAGAATCCTAAGGCATTCTATTCATACGTTAGGAACAAAAGAGTTGTCAGGGAGAAAATCGGACCTCTCAGGGACAAAGGAGGGGAATTATGTTTAGAACCCAAGGGAATAGGGGAGATCCTAAATGAATACTTTGCATCGGTATTCACGAAGGAGAGGGGCGTGTTAACCGGGAGTGTCTCGGAGGGAGGTGTTGACCCGTTAGAGAAAATCTCCATTACAAGAGAGGAAGTGTTAGGTTTTTTAGGGAACATTAAAACTGACAAAGCCCCAGGGCCTGATGGCATCTATCCTCGACTGCTCAGGAAGACGAGAGATGAAATTGCTGGGCCTCTGACGGAAATCTTTGGCGCTTCTTTGGACACGGGTGAGGTCCCTGAGGATTGGAGGATAGCGAATGTGGTCCCGTTGTTTAAGAAGGGTAGCAGGGATAACCCGGGAAATTATAGGCCGGTGAGCTTGACGTCCGTGGTAGGGAAGTTGTTGGAGAGGATTCTTAGAGACAGGATGTATGTGCATTTAGAACGGAACAATCTCATTAGTGACAGACAGCATGGTTTTGTAAGAGGGAGGTCGTGCCTTACAAATTTGGTGGAGTTTTTTGAGGAAGTGACAAAAACGGTTGATGAAGGAAGGGCCGTGGATGTCGTCTATATGGATTTCAGTAAGGCATTTGACAAAGTCCCACATGGCAGGTTGGTTAAGAAGGTTAAGGCTCATGGGATACAAGGAGAAGTGGCTAGATGGGTGGAGAACTGGCTTGGCCATAGGAGACAGAGGGTAGTGGTCGAAGGGTCTTTTTCCGGCTGGAGGTCTGTGACCAGTGGTGTTCCGCAGGGCTCTGTACTGGGACCTCTGCTATTTGGGATATATATAAATGATTTGGAAGAAGGTGTAACTGGTGTAATCAGCAAGTTTGCAGATGACACGAAGATGGCTGGACTTGCTGATAGCGAAGAGCATTGTCGGGCAATACAGCAGGATATAGATAGGCTGGAAAATTGGGCGGAGAGGTGGCAGATGGAGTTTAATCCGGATAAATGCGAAGTGATGCATTTTGGAAGAAATAATGTAGGGAGGAGTTATACAATAAATGGCAGAGTCATCAGGAGTATAGAAACACAGAGGGGCCTAGGTGTGCAAGTCCACAAATCCTTGAAGGTGGCAACACAGGTGGAGAAGGTGTTGAAGAAGGCATATGGTATGCTTGCCTTTATAGGACGGGTATAGAGTATAAAAGCTGGAGTCTGATGATGCAGCTGTATAGAACGCTGGTTAGGCCACATTTGGAGTACTGCGTCCAGTTCTGGTCGCCGCACTACCAGAAGGACGTGGAGGCGTTAGAGAGAGTGCAGAGAAGGTTTACCAGGATGTTGCCTGGTATGGAGGGTCTTAGCTATGAGGAGAGATTGGGTAGACTGGGGTTGCTCTCCTTGGAAAGACGGAGAATGAGGGGAGATCTAATAGAGGTGTACAAGATTATGAAGGGTATAGATAGGGTGAACAGTGGGAAGCTTTTTCCCAGGTCGGAGGTGACGATCACGAGAGGTCACGGGCTCAAGGTGAGGGGGGCGAAGTATAACTCAGATATCAGAGGGACGTTTTTTACACAGAGGGTGGTGGGGGCCTGGAATGCGCTGCCAAGTAGGGTGGTGGAGGCAGGCACGCTGACATCGTTTAAGACTTACCTGGATAGTCACATGAGCAGCCTGGGAATGGAGGGATACAAACGATTGGTCTCGTTGGACCAAGGAGCGGCACAGGCTTGGAGGGCCGAAGGGCCTGTTTCCTGTGCTGTACTGTTCTTTGTTCTTTCTTTGTTCTTTGTTCAAAGGTAGGGGAGTTTAAAACTAGAGGGCATAGGTTTAAGGTGAGATGGGAGAGATGCAAAAGTGTCCAGAGGGGCAATTTTTTCACACAGAGGGTGGTGAGTATCTGGAACAAGCTGCCAGAGGTAGTAGTAGAGGCGGGTACAATTTTATCTTTTAAAAAGCATTTAGATAGTTACATGGATACGATGGGTATAGAGGGATATGGGCCAAATGCGGGCAATTGGGATTAGCTTAGGGGTTTTTAAAAAAAGGGCGGCATGGACAAGTTGGGCCGAAGGGCCTGGTTCCATGCTGTAAACCTCTATGACTCTATGACTCTATGACACTCCCTCAGCAGATTCCCCCGCACCCCCCAACCCTCTGCCCTCCCAATGCCCCCAAGGATCTATCCTGTTCCCCCTCCTATTTCTCATCTACCTGCTGCAATTCTCTGATATCGGCCAATGACAGTGGTCCAAGAATCCAGAGGACAATATGGATCAAAATAGACAGAGTAGGAGAGTCATGATGTCATAGAGTCATAGAGGTTTACAGCATGGAAACAGGTCCTTGTCTCTGACTTTATAGGTTAGACTGGAACCAGGCAACAGCCAACACACTCAGCTGGAAAATGGAGTAGAGGGGGACTGTGTGGTCATGGATGAGAGGGGTGTGGTGGGATATGGTCCAAGTGCAGGTCAGTGGGACTAGGCAAAAATGGTTCAGCACAGACAAGAAGGACCAAAAGGCCTGTTTCTGAGCTGTAATTTTCTATGGTTCTATGGCCCAACTTGTCCATGCCGCCCAGTTTTTACCATTAAGCTAGTCCCAATTGACCATATTTGGCCCATATCCCTCTATACCAATATTACCCATGTAACTGTCTAAATGATTTTTAAAAGACCAAGTAATTCCTGCCTCTACTACTACTTCTGGCAGTTCATTCAAGACACTCATCACCCTCTATGTGAAACAATTGACCCTCTGAACCCTTTTGTATCTCTCCCCTCTCACCTTAAACCTATGCCCTCTAGTTTTAGACACCCCTATCTTTGGGAAAAGATGTCGACTATTATTTTATAGACCTCTAGGAGATCATCCCTCAACATCCTACTCTCCAGAGAAAAAAGTCCCAGTCTATCCAGCCTCTCCTTATAACTCAAACCATCAAGTTCCGGTAGCACCTAGTAAATCTTTTCTGCACTCTTTCTAGTTTAATAATATCTTTTCTATAATTGGGTGATGAGACCTACACAAAGTATTCCAAGTGTGGCCTTACCAATGTCTTGTATAACTTCAACAAGATGTCCCAACTCCTGCATTCAATGGTCTGATCAATGAAATCAAGTATGTCGAATGCCTTCTTCACCACCCTGTCCATCTGTGACACCACTTTCAAGGAGCTATGAACCTGTACCCCTAGATCTCTTTATTCTATAACTCTCCCCAGTGCCCTACCATTAACTGAGTAAGTTCTGCCCTGGTTTAATCTACCAAAATGCATTACCTCGCATTTATCCAAATTAAACTCCATTTGCTATTCATCAGGCCACTAGCCCAATTGATCAAGATCCCATTGAAATCCTAGATAACCTTCATCACTGTCCACAATGCCACCAATCTTGGTATCATCTGCCAACGTATTAACCATGCCTCCTAAATTCTCATCCAAATCATTAATATAAATGACAAATAATAGTGGACCCAGCACTGATCCCTGAGGCACACCGCTGGTCACAGGCCTCCAGTTTGAAAAACAACCCTCTACAATCACCCTTTGGCTTCTGTCATCAAGCCAATTTTGTATCCGATTGGCTACCTCACCCTGGATCCTGTGAGATTTAACCTTATGCAACAACCTATGATGTGGTACCTTGTCAAAGGCCTTGCTCAAGTCCATGTAGACAATGTCGGCTGTACTGCCCTCATCTACCTTCTTGGTTACCCCTTCAAAAAACTCAATCAAATGCGTGAGACATGATTTTCCACTCACAAAGCCATGCTGATTGCCCCTAAAGAGTCCTTGCCTCTCTAAATGCCTGTAGATTCTGTCTCTCAGAATACCTTCTAACAGAGACAGAGAAAGACAGAGACAAAGGAAAGAGAGACCAGAAGCTCAGGAGTTGAGGCCAGGAATAGTAATGAGATGTATGGAATTGGGAGCAATGGCAGTTGGTTTCTTTAATGTGGGGTCAGGAAGAGCATACCTGCCCCTCCAGGCTCCATATTTAAGTAAGCCACTTTCTTTCTTGGTTTGGCTGAGCAGGTGATCCTTATATCTGAATTCCCTGAACCAATCTTGACAAATAAGGGCTCCAACAGGCATCAGATCTCTTATTTGCATATGTTCAAGGTGCTAATACTGATTTCAGGCAGGGGTAAAGGCTACATATTTTTTGGCCTTGTCCAATATGGCAGGTGGTACACTTCCTTCTCTTCATATTGCTACTGGGCTGTGCAGAAGCCAAGTGCTGCACAGACCAATTTAAGGACATGATCTCAATTTAACACATCCACTGGTGACAGCCATATCTACCTCACCACCACATTTCTCAAGGCTTTCACTGAAGTTATGTTGTCAGTCTGCTTGCCTGGTGTCCAGTCCTATACGAGTCTCAATTTCCTCCAAATATTTGGAAGTCCAAATTCCACATCTTTTTGTGCCACCACAATGTCCCATGTCACCAAATCCATTTCTTCCATGACCAATGTCTCATGCTGAATCAGATCAGATAATTATACAGTGCAGAAGAGGCCCTTCAGCCCATTGAGTCCGCACCAAACACATTAGAAACACCTGAACTCCCACCTAATCCCATCTGCCAGCGTTTGGCCCATAGCCCTGAATGTTATGATGTGCCAAGTACTCATCCAGGTACTTTTTAAAGGATGTGAGGCAACCGGTCTCCACCACCCTCTCAAGCAGAACGTTTCAGACCATCACCATCCTCTGGGTAAAAAGGTTTTTCCTCATAAACAGAGGAATGTTGTTCCTCTGTTTAAGAAAGGGAATAGAAATGACCCTGGTAATTATAGATCGGTTAGTCTTACTTCGGTGGTTGGTAAATTGATGGAAAAGGTCCTTAGGGATGGGATTTACGACCATTTAGAAAGATGCGGATTAATCCGGGATAGTCAGCACGGATTCGTGAAGGGCAAGTCGTGCCTCACAAACTTGATTGAATTTTTTGAGGAGGTAACTAAGAGTGTTGATGAAGGTAGGGCAGTTGATGTCATATACATGGATTTTAGTAAGGCGTTTGATAAGGTCGCCCATGGTCGGCTTATGATGAAAGTGAGGAGGTGTGGGATAGAGGGAAAGTTGGCCGATTGGATAGGTAACTGGCTGTCTGATCGAAGACAGAGGGTGGTGGTGGATGGAAAATTTTCGGATTGGAGGCAGGTTGCTAGCGGAATGCCACAGGGATCAGTGCTTGGTCCTCTGCTCTTTGTGATTCTTATTAATGACTTAGAGGAAGGGGCTGAAGGGTGGGTCAGTAAATTTGCTGATGACACCAAGATTGGTGGAGTAGTGGATGAGGTGGAGGGCTGTTGTAGGCTGCAAAGAGACATAGATAGGATGCAAAGCTGGGCTGAAAAATGGCAAATGGAGTTTAACCCTGATAAATGTGAGGTGATTCATTTTGGTAGGACTAATTTAAATGTGGATTACAGGGTCAAAGGTTGGGTTCTGAAGACTGTGGAGAAACAGAGAGATCTTGGGGTCCATATCCACAGATCTCTGAAGGTTGCCACTCAAGTGGATAGAGCTGTGAAGAAGGCCTATAGTGTGTTAGCTTTTATTGATGTGGAGATGCAGAAACTGATAGCCAAGTTCCGCACACATGAGGACGGCCTAAACCGGGATGTTGGATTTATGTCACATTATCAGTAACCCCCACAGCTTTCCCCCTGATCTTGCATAATCTCACTAGCTGTTCTGTCTGGAGACAATACACATCTCTTTAACCTCTGTGTTTAATGTTCCCTCCACCCACATTATCTGTACCTTTTAAGACCTGGCTGGCTGTAGAGATTTGCATTCTAATTAGTATTCTGTAACTTGATTTCTGTGTCTGTGCACTGTTGGAGAACAGATAACCACTCCATCTGATGAAGGAGCAGCAAGATCCGAAAGCTTATGGTATTTGCGACCAAATAAACCTGTTGGACTTTAACCTGGCGTTGTGAGACTTCTGACTTAGCTTTTATTAACAGGGGGTTGGAGTTTAAGAGCGGTGGGGTTATGCTGCAACTGTACAGGACCTTGGTGAGACCACATTTGGAATATTGTGTGCAGTTTTGGTCACCTCACTATAAGAAGGATGTGGAAGCGCTGGAAAGAGTGCAGAGGAGATTTACCAGGATGCTGCCTGGTTTGGAGGGTAGGTCTTATGAGGAAAGGTTGAGGGAGCTCGGGCTGTTCTCTCTGGAGCGGAGGAGGCTGAGGGGAGACTTAATAGAGGTTTATAAAATGATGAAGGGGATAGATAGAGTGAACGTTCAAAGACTATTTCCTCGGGTGGATGGAGCTATTACAAGGGGGCATAACTATAGAGTTCGTGGTGGGAGATATAGAAAGGATATCAGAGGTAGGTTCTTTACACAGAGAGTGGTTGGGGTGTGGAATGGACTGCCTGCAGTGATAGTGGAGTCAGACATTTTAGGAACATTTAAGCGGTTATTGGATAGGCACATGGAGCACACCGGGATGATAGTGTGGTGAACCATCGTTGGTTCCCACTGTGGGGTTGTTCTAATGTTGTTGTTGGGCTAGGGTGTTCACACTGTGGGATTGTTCTAATGTTGTTGTTGGGCTAGGGTGGGATTAATACACCTGTGGTTGTTACTGTTGTGGCACATCCCAGTCGGGCTCCACCTCCTGGGAAAGGTATAAGACCCCCTGCTCGGGCGAGACCTCGTCAGTCTGGGATGGTGTACTTACGTTCTATTAGTTCCATTGTTAGGCAATAAAAGCCTTCTGTTACCAAAGCTTCGTGCCTTGAGTTCAATTGACGTGCATCAATTTTATTGCCTAACACTAAGCTCTCGACGGAAAGGAGAGTATGGAGCAAATCTTAAAGCCAGAACGTCTGACGCTGGATCCACGTGCGGTGGGCGCCGCTAACACCTTCGACCACTGGCTGAAGTGTTTTGAGGACTACCTGGCAGCCTCCGCAGCGGTCACCACAGATGATGACAGACTCCGGGTCCTCCATGCGAGGGTAAGCGACACAGTCTACCTCACGATCCGTGCGGCCACCACTTACCCGAGGGCCCTCGAGCTTTTAAAAAAGCGCTACACGAAACCTCCCAACGAGATCCACGCTCGTTACCTCCTCGCTACACGACGTCGGCAGTCGGGCGAAACCATGGAGGATTACGCCAATGAGCTCTTGCAGCTTGCCAGGGGCTGCGACTGCAAAGCTGTGTCGGCTGAGCAGTATATGTATGACCTCGCCCGAGATGCGTTTGTGGCAGGGGTAGGGTCTTCGTACATCCGTCTCAAGCTGCTAGAAAAGGGGAATCTCAACCTGACCCAAGCTATGGAATTGGCTGAAATGCTTGAGGTGGCTTCGAAGAGCTTGGTCCTGTATCCGGAGGACCACGTGGAGACAACGTGGCAGGAGCAGTCGCAAATCCCTCCTCGCCCCACGGGCTCGAAGTGCAGTGTTATGGCGTGCACCCATGTAGACCCGACGACGGCTGCAGCCCCATGCGGCCCGCGGTGCTACTTCTGCGGAGGAGCCAAGCATCTACGACAAAAGTGTCCCGCTAAAGCGGTGGTCTGTAACCAATGCGGTAAAAAGGGGCACTATGCGAAGGTGTGCAGATCGAAGCCCAAGAACGGCAGTGCAGCCTGTGACCCTTCGGAACAGGGATCGTCACCATCGACATCGAAGTACCCACGGGGTTCGTCCACGTGCGAGTCCAGGACGACGCCATTGTGGTCGACGGAGTCGGAGGAGGATGACCACCAGGAGTCGCTACGCTTGGCGCCCTCAACCATGTGCGATTCATGGGGGCGGCCATTTTGGTCAACGACGACCAGGAGCGACCAGCAGGGGTCCTCAGCATCGACCTCAGCTGCCTGCAGTGACGTTCAAGGACCAACGGTGGCGTCGATCACCCTGAACCAGGCTAAGCACCAAGGCTTGACTGTTCAATGATGGATATAGAGGTAAATGGTCGTGCAATTTATTGTCTGTTTGACAGCGGGAGCACTGAGAGCTTTATTCACCCTGACACTGTAAAGAGGTGTGGACTCCAGATTCAACCTGCCAAACAGACAATCTCTATGGCATCAAGGTCCCGGTCTGTCCCTGTTCAAGGACGTTGTGTGGTAACTCTGAAAGTGCAAGGCACAATTTACGAGCGATTCAGGCTCCTTGTGTTGCCGCATCTTTGCGCACCAATTCTCCTCAGACTAAATTTTATGGTCCACATGAAGAATGTGATCCTACAGTACGGTGGGCCACTCCCTTCGCTGACAGTAGGGGAACAGCTGCAGTCTCCAAATTGTCTAAAGCGCCCCACATGCAATCTTTCTACATTAAAGATCACCACACCCTCTTTATTCAAGAGTCTGGTACCAGGCTGCAAGCCCATCGCTACTAAAAGTAGGCGTTACAGCGCTGAAGATCGGATCTTCATCAGATCTGAGGTTCAGCGACTCCTCAAAGAAGGGATCATACAGCCCAGTGTTAGTCCGTGGAGAGCACAGGTTGTGGTGGTCAAGAGCGGGAACAAACCCCGGATGGTCATTGATTACAGTCAGACCATTAATCGATATACGCAGCTGGATGCGTATCCTCTCCCGCGCATATCTGATATGGTCAATCAGATTGCGCAGTACCGGGTGTTCTCCACCATAGACCTTAAGTCCGCCTACCACCAACTCCCCATTCGCCCAGAGGACCGACACTACACGGCTTTTGAGGCGGATGGTCGTCTGTATCAGTTTCTTAGGGTTCCATTTGGTGTCACCAATGGGGTCTCGGTCTTCCAGCGTGCTATGGACCGAATGGTGGACCAGAACAGGCTGCGGGCTACCTTCCCGTACCTGGATAATGTCACCATCTGTGGCCGTGATCAGCAGGACCATGACACAAATCTCCAGAACTTTTTACGCACTGCATCTCGCCTGAATTTGACCTACAACAGGGAGAAGTGTGTATTCCGTACGCGCCGGTTAGCCATCCTGGGATACGTAGTGGAAAACGGGGTCATTGGCCCTGATCCCGACTGTATGCGCCCCCTTGCTGAACTTCCCTTGCCCGCTAGCGCAAAAGCACTGAGGAGATGCCTAGGCTTCTTCTCCTATTATGCGCAGTGGGTCCCCAACTACGCGGACAAAGCCCGTCCGCTTATTAAGTCCACGACTTTTCCACTCACGCCAGAGGCCCAATTGGTCTTCAAGGCATTGAAACACGACATTGCGAAAGCCACGATGCACGCGGTAGACGAATCCATCCCTTTTCAGGTGGAAAGCGATGCATCTGATTTCGCCCTGGCCGCCACACTAAACCAGGCAGGCAGGCCCGTCGCGTTTTTTTCCCGCACCCTCCAAGGTCCCGAAATTCGGCATTCAGCGGTGGAAAAGGAGGCCCAGGCCATTGTGGAGGCCGTCAGACACTGGCGCCATTACCTGGCGGGGAAGCGGTTCACCCTGATCACGGACCAGCGGTCCGTGGCGTTCATGTTCAACAACACGCAGAGGGGCAAGATTAAGAATGACAAGATCTTGCGGTGGAGAATTGAACTCTCCACCTATAACTACGATATCATGTATCGTCCAGGGAAACTCAATGAGCCCTCGGATGCCCTCTCGCGCGGAACATGCGCTACTATGCAGGAGGATCACTTGAACGCCCTCCATAATGACCTGTGCCATCCTGGGGTCACTCGGCTCTACCACTTTATCAAACCCCGCAACCTGCCTTACTCGATGGAGGACGTCAGGTCGGTGACAAGGAGCTGTCGGATTTGCGCGGAATGCAAACCGCACTTTTACCGACCTGACCGGGTACATTTGGTCAAGGCCACTCGCCCCTTCGAGAGGCTGAGTGTGGATTTTAAGGGCCCCCTTCCCTCAACAGATCGGAACCTGTACTTTCTGAACATAATAGACGAGTACTCCCGGTTCCCGTTTGTTGTCCCCTGCGTGGACACGTCGACTGCCACGGTGATCAAGGCATTCCGTGATCTTTTTACCCTGTTCGGGTACCCCAGCTATATCCATAGCGACAGGGGCTCGTCGTTCATGAGTAATGACTTGAGGCAATTCCTGCTCTCATACGGGATTGCCTCTAGTAGGACCACGAGTTACAACCCTAGGGGTAATGGACAGGTGGAAAGTGAGAATGCTACAGTCTGGAAGGCTGTCCTATTGGCGCTGAAGTCCAAAGGCCTTCCAGTCTCCCATTGGCAGGAGGTCCTCCCAAATGCACTTCACTCCATTCGCTCCCTCCTGTGTACGGCAACCAATGCTACTCCCCACGAGAGGATATTCTCATTCCCTCGGAAGTCGTCCTCGGGGATATCTTTACCAGCCTGGTTGACGTACCCAGGACCCGTCCTTCTGCGGCGACATGTAAGGGCCCGCAAGTCCGACCCCTTGGTCGAACAGGTCCACCTCCTCCACGCCAACCCTCAGTATGCCTATGTGGCATATCCTGACGGGCGAGAGGACACAGTCTCGATCCGAGACCTGGCGCCCGCAGGGGACGTAGCAACTCCTGTTGCTCCCATACCCCCAGTGACGAATCCCTTATCCCTTATTTCTCCCCTGGACGTGGCGCGGTCAGCACCGGGACTAGTGCTTAACAGTTTTACTCCAATGCACAGCTTGCCTGAGCCCCGGAGATCGGCGCCATTGCAGAATGTACCGGGATCCCCTGCACTACCGCTTCATCAGGGTCAACCGGCCCGTGAGTCCGTGGGAGGACAGCCGGACGCTGTTTTGGGGAGAACGCCACTGCAAGCACCTACTCCGGTGTCACCGCCGGTATTGAGGAGGTCACAACGACGGTGCGGTCCTCCAGACCGTCTGGACTTATGATCTGTTGACTTTTTTTTTAGTCTGTTTTCGTACCCCGCCGGCCTTTGTTCTCAAAGGAGGGGTGAATGTGGTGAACCGTCGTTGGTTCCCACTGTGGGGTTGTTCTAATGTTGTTGTTGGGCTAGGGTGTTCACACTTTGGGATTGTTCTAATGTTGTTGGGCTAGGGTGGGATTAATACACCTGTGGTTGATACTGTTGTGGCACATCCCAGTCGGGCTCCGCCTCCTGGGAGAGGTATAAGACCCCCTGCTCGGGCGGGACCTCATCAGTCTGGGATGGTGTACTTACGTTCTATTAGTTCCATTGTTAGGCAATAAAAGCCTTCTGTTACCAAAGCTTCGTGCCTTGAGTTCAATTGACGTGCATCAGATAGGGAGTGGGATAGCTTGATCTTGGTTTCAGATAAAGCACGGCACAACATCGTGGGCCGAAGGGCCTGTTCTGTGCTGTATTGTTCTATATCCCCTGACGACCTGACCCTCACCTTGAGCCTATGTCCCCTGCTGACTGACCCTTCAACTAAGAGGAGCAGTTGTTCCTTATCCACTCTGTCCATGTCTCTCAAGAGAATCCCCTCACACTGAATTTTGAATACTAAGACTTCAGCCTGTGTATCTTTTATACGATAGATATCGGGCAGAATTTTACAGCTTCTCTCACTGGTGGCATTTTCCGGTCCCACTGAAGTCAACGGACATATGAATGCTCGCCGTGTGGTAATTGATTAATTTTCGGACTAGAGGAAGATTCATCATGACATTCACTCCCACTTTTCCTGATACATATATATATTTTATATGACATAAACTTTGGCGTACAGGAGACAATTTCAAACTTTATGGCTGGCACAATACTTTGGAGTATTGTGCCCTATGAGGAGGAAAGTGTAGACAATTGGCAAATTAATTTAATTCAGAGAAGTGTGAAGTGATATATTTTGGAGACAGGAATATGGAGAAACAGTTGTTACGGGCAGGAGAAAGACAAACTGAACTCTTTTATCTTCTCCCCATCTGTCCATAAGCAAAGGTGTTTTTGTATTATTTTTAAGGTAGGTTGTGACGTGTTTCCTCAAACCCTCAGTTTGTGTCAGCTAATTTTATAGGTAATGTGCAACAAACTCTTTTTCTGAGGTGAGTAGTTTATTTCACATTCAAACCCAGGTGGGGTTCTGGGATCACTCGCTACCTCACAAACATTTACAGGAAAGGGGATAAAAAGAGGGAGTTTTTACCACTATGGATAACAACAGGAAAGAATCACAGATATTAATATTAGTTCATGTGATTTCCAGAGTCCAGGAAGTCAAAGCCTGGAGGAGCATGTTCCCTTTATGGCTGTGTGTAATCCAGATGAGTTTCTGGTTGGAGACAGCAACACAAAAGTCCATTAAATGACTGACTGTGCAGCACAATGGGGTTTCTGTGCTGAGACCGCTTGGCAGGCAATGATCAGAAACTTTTAAAATCAGACAGGCTTCAAGGAGTTGGTGGCCAGCTGCTTGGTCATCCAGGGCCAGCTGGAGTTCTTTCCAGTTGGTGTTAAATCAGCAGTCTGAATTGTGAGGTGGTAACATTAAAACAGTCCAAAAGACTAGAAGCATGCAGTCATGTGAGTGGCTCATTAATGAGTTAATTGCGACCTCCCAAGTAGTTTCTGTGCTTCTGGCCAAAGTCCATTATTTTCCTTGGGACTGAATGGAATGGCTATTAACATCTCTTCAGGAATAACAAGTTTTGATATCTCTGTCTTTGTTATTGCCCCAGCTGGGGAGAGCAACTGGATAAAAGCAAATTACTGCGGATGCTGGAATCTGAAACCAAAAGAGAAAATGCTGGAAAATCTCAGCAGGTCTGGTATCATCTGTAAGGAGAGAAAAGAGCGGACGTTTCGAGTCTAGATGACCCTTTGTCAAAACTCAAAGCTGGGGAGTGTCAGTTTATCTCTTAGTCATCTAATTTTGTGATTACAATATGGCCTTACAATGGGATGTGAGACTCCACAAGGATGAAAGTGAAACTGTTTTGTTCTTGTAATTTCTGTTGGCAGTTTCCAGTCTTGAGTCAAAAGGCCTATGGCAGCCATCTTGGTTCAGCAAGATTTTAAAACAGGAAAAATAAAGTTTTGATATCCACAGTTTTTGATTTTGTTGCATGTTTTATTGACATGAGAATATAAAATAAAGCGTGCAATTCTAAAGTGAGTGGAGGAGCAGAGGGACCTGAGGCTATATGTGCATAAATCATTGATGGTTGGGAGGATAAGTCAAGAGTGCAGTTAATAAAGTGTAGGGGATCCTGGGACTTATAAATAGTGACATAGAGTACAAAAGTAAGGGAATTTTGATAAACCTGTATAAAACACTGATTCAGCCTCAACTGGAGTATTGCATCCAGTTCTGGGCACTTTAGGAAGCATGTGAAGATGTTAGAGAGGATGTAGGAAAGGTTAATCAGGATGATTGCAGGAATGAGGAACTTCAGTTACACAGACTGGAGAAGTTTGTGCTATTCTTTGGTTCTATGATTCTATTTCTCATCACCTCCAACCCAACAACTGTCCAAGAACTATGCATTCCACAATTCTGACCTCCCATGCATTCCAAAATTCCTTACCCCAACATTAGCTGTGGTTTCAAGTGTCTACCCATGCTCTTGAATTCTCACCCTAAATCTCTCCACCTTTCTGATTAACTTTTTGCTTATCTGTCCTAATATCTCCTTACATGGCTTGGTGTCAACTCTTGTCTGATTGCACTCCATTGAAGCCCCAGGGGACATGTTATGCTAAAGGTGCTAAATAAACGTAGTTGTTGTTGATATTGCATTAATCCTAATTTGCATGTTTACTGCTCCATTAGGAAAGAGTTATTGCATTATGAGCCATTATACACTTTATGGGATGAATTGTGGTTTGTGCAGAGGAACAATGATCAAAATTTATTTATCCAAAGCTAATTATAATATTATGCAAAATTTATCAAAATACCTTTTAAGTCTTTATTGAAAATTGTACATTTCCAAATACCAGTTATTCTGAGATAAGACAGCTTTACGTGCCATGAGAATTAAAGACTGCAATTTTTGCATAGAAAAATGTTAATTCTGGCAACTGAACAAATTGCATCTCATAAATAATCATAGTTGATTTTTACATTGTCCAATCATATCCCATAAAAATATTTTAATTTTCTGAAAAAAATAGTTTAATTGCAACCTTTATCATGTCAGCCTTAGTGGTAGCACCATGATACCTTAGTCAAAAGGTTGTGTGTTCAAGACCCATACCAGAGATTTGAGAATATAACCTCGACTGATATACTGAAGAACAACAAAGAGAATCCAACACTATCAAAAGTGCTGCCTTTCAGGTTAAGACTTTGTCCACACTTTCAGGCAGACATACAGGGCGGAATCTTACGGCCTCACTCGACCCGAAACCGGAAAATTCCACCCGGGGTCTGATGCGCTATCAATAAGGCGAAAGACTACCGATATGCCAATATAAGTGTAGGCTTTTATTCACAACAGAATCAGGAGCAGATCCCAACAATTAACCGACCTGGACTGAACAAGGGGGAGGAGACAGCCACCTTTATACTAGGTGCTGAGGGGAGGAACCAAACTGGAAGGGGGTGTGTCCAGGTATGACAAACACACACAACGGTGGTCCATATAGGACAAAGGCACAACTGAGGTCCACCACATTCACCCCTTCCTTTTAAAAAAACAACACGGGGGTGAAGCGGAAACAATATCACAAGTCCAGACGAACCGGTGGCTTGATCCGTCGTCGCGATTGTCGTAGTGCAGGTCGCAGAGTCGTCCGAGCAGGGAGCGATGTCGGCCCAGGCTCCGTACAGTGAGCGTCGAGAGAAGGCGCTGGGTGGTGTGAAGCGGACCGATCCGTCGTCCCGTCCAGTCGTCGGGTACTGCGTGGCGACGGCTCCGGCGACTCAAGCGAGCTGTACATAGGGGCGAGAGGAATGAGCAGTGGCCCTGGTGGCGTATGGGGAACAGTGGGAACCGGAGCTGGGGGGTGGGGGGCTGCAACAGGCTCTGGGCAGACTACATTGGGAACAGGGACTGAGGGAGGAAGAGGCGCAGCAAACTCCGAGTGGACAATACCGGGGACAGTGGGGCGGAAGGACGTGGTGACCTCCGGGGCACCCGCGGGTGCCAAGTCACGGACAGAAACCGTGTCCTCCCGCCCATCAGGGTACGCTACATAAGCATATTGGGGATTAGCGTGGAGCAATTGGACCTCCTCGACCAAGGGATCTGCCTTATGGGTCTGGACATGCTTCCGAAGCAGGACGGGTCCCGGGGACATCAGCCAATCCGGGAGCGAAGTACCCGAGGAGGACTTCCTGGGAAATGAAAACATCCGCTCGTGAGGGGTCGTATTGGTCGCTGTGCACAAGAGTGACCTAATGGAATGTAATGCGTCCGGAAGGACGTCTTGCCAACGGCTGACTGGAAGGCCCCTAGACCGTAACGCTAATAGAACGGCCTTCCAGACGGTTGCGTTCTCCCGCTCTACTTGACCATTGCCCCTGGGGTTATAGCTAGTGGTGCGGCTGGAGGCAACGCCTTTGGCGAGCAGGTACTGCCTCAGCTCGTCACTCATGAAAGAGGACCCACGGTCGCTATGAATATAGGCTGGGAAGCCGAACAGGGTGAAGAGCTTGTTCAGGGTCCGAATCACTGTAGCCGTGGTCATGTCCGAGCAGGGGAAGGCAAAAGGGAAACGTGAGTATTCGTCAATGATATTCAGGAAATAAACATTGCGGTTAGAGGAGGGGAGGGGGCCTTTAAAATCAACGCTAAGGCGCTCGAACGCGCGAGTGGCCTTTACAAGGTGCGCCCTACCTGGCCGGTAGAACTGCGGTTTGCACTCAGCGCAGACCCTGCATTGCCTGGTAATCGTCCGGACTTCCTCAAGGGAGAAGGGCAGGTTACGGGACTTGACAAAATGGAAAAATCTGGTGACACCCGGGTGACAGAGGTCCTTATGGAGGGACTGTAGCTGGTCTAGTTGGGCACTGGCACATGATCCACGGGACAGGGCGTCTGGGGGCTCATTGAGCTTCCCAGGCCGGTACATGATGTCATATCTGTAGGTGGAGAGCTCAATCCTCCACCGCAAGATCTTGTCATTCTTAATCTTGCCCTTTTGCCTGGTGTTAAACAGGAAGGCAACTGACCGCTGGTCCGTAATTAAGGTGAATCGTTGGCCCGCGAGATAATGGCGCCAGTGCCGGACGGCTTCCACGACGGCCTGGGCCTCCTTCTCAACCGAGGAGTGTCGAATCTCAGGGCCTTGTAAGGCCCGGGAAAAGAAGGCCACCGGACGGCCCCTCTGGTTAAGGGTGGCAGCTAGGGCAAAGTCAGACGCATCACTTTCCACTTGGAATGGGATGGATTCGTCCACAGCGTGCATCGCGGCCTTCGCGATGTCCGCTTTGATGTCATCGAAGGCCCGACAGGCCTCCCCCGCCAGGGGAAAAGAGGTCGATTTTAGGAGCGGACGGGCTTTATCTGCGTAACGGGGAACCCACTGGGCATAATAGGAGAAGAAGCCCAGGCATCTCCTCAGTGCTTTGAGGGTAGTAGGGAGGGGAAGCTGCATAAGGGGACGCATACGGGCTGGGTCGGGGCCAAGGACACCATTTTCTATCACGTACCCAAGGATGGCGAGGCGGCGTGTCCGGAAAACACACTTCGCCTCATTGTATGTGAGGTTCAGAAGAGTGGCCGTACGAAGGAATTTTTGTAGGTTGGCATCATGGTCCTGCAGGTCGTGGCCGCAGATGGTGACGTTATCCAGATACGGGAAAGTGGCCCGTAGTCCGTGCTGGTCCACCATTTGATCCATGGCCCGTTGGAAGACTGAGACCCCATTGGTGACACCAAAGGGGACTCGGAGGAACTGGTAGAGGCGGCCATCCGCCTCAAAGGCAGTGTATGGGCGATCCTCCGAGCGGATAGGGAGCTGGTGGTAAGCCGATTTCAAATCGATCGTTGAAAAAACCCTATAGTGCGCGATGTGGTTGACTATGTCCGCGATACGGGGAAGAGGATATGCATCTAGTTGGGTATACCTGTTTATGGTCTGGCTGTAGTCAATCACCATGCGGTGTTTCTCCCCCGATTTAACTACGACCACTTGCGCCCTCCAGGGGCTGGTGCTGGCCTGGATAATCTCTTCCTGGAGCAAACGTTGTACCTCGGACCGAATGAAGGCCCGGTCATCCGCACTATAGCGCCTACTCTTGGTGGCTATAGGCCTACAATCCGGGGTGAGGTTATCAAATAAGGGGGGGGGGGTGATCTTGAGGGTCGAGAGACTGCAGGTGGTGCGCGAGGGGCGCTGCAGTGACGGCGCCTTGCAGACGGAGAGCGGGGGATAAGGGCCATCATACTGCAGGGTGACGCTCCTATGATGGCTGAGGAAATCTAACCCCAGCAGTACAGCTGCGCAGAGTCGCGGCAGCACGAGGAGCCGAAAACGCTCGTAGACTGTGCCCTGTACCGTCAGCGTCACCAAGCAGCACCCGAGGACCTCCACTGAGTGAGAATTCGAGGCCATGGAGATGGTCTGGCTCCAGGGTCGCACGGGAAGGGCATATTGACGCACTGTGCGAGGGTGTATAAAACTTTCCGTGCTCCCACAGTCAAACAGGCAGTTTTCTGCATAACCATTTACCTTGATCTCCATTATGGACTTGGAGAGTTGATGTGGCTGCGACTGGTCCAGGCAAATCGATGCCACTGTTGAATTAAAGAAGAATCCATCTTCGTCGCCGTCTGATGACGTCACGGATGAAGCTTCCTGCTCAGCTTGCCTTGATGCCAGTCTCAAAGATGGCGACTCCCGCACTTCCGGTGACCGCATCAAAGATGGCGATTCCCGCGCTTCCGGTGACCGCATCCAAGATGGCGATTCGCGCGCAGCCGCCGCCTGCATCAAAGATGGCCGCGGCCTCGGAGCACACATGGCTCCACGAGTCTTCAGAAGCGGCTTTGCTCTGCAGACTTTAACAAAGTGGCCTAGCTTACCGCATCCGGAGCAAATCGCGTCCTTTGCCGGGCAGTGACGCCGAGGGTGCTTAGGGAGGCCACAAAAGTAACATTTGGGCCCTGCTGGAGCAGCCGTCGCAGTGGAGCCGTCGGTGGAACGGGATCCAAGGTAAGACCCGAGATTATGGGAGGCTGCTTCTAACGTTTCAGCCATCGTGGCCGTTTTCCGGAGGTTTAGGTCATCTTGTTCCAGCAGACGCTGCTGGATGTATGTAGACTCAATGCCCGCAACGTAGGCGTCGCGGATCAGATCCTCCGTGTTCTGAGCTGCTGAAACAGCCTTACAGTCGCATGCTCGGGCGAGGACTCGCAGGGCGCGCAGAAATTGGGCGCACGATTCTCCTGGCTGCTGTTTGCGGGTAGTTAGGAGGTGTCTGGCGTAAACCACGTTAGGGCTCTTTCGGAACTGCCCTTTTAGGAGTTCGATAGCGTCCGCGTAAGTAGCAGCGTCCCGGAAGATTCCATAGACAGTTTCGCTTACCCGGGCGCGGAGCACGTGGAGTTTAGCAGCGTCGGTGTCGATGGCCGTAGCGGTGTCGACGAATGCTTCGAAGCAGTCCAACCAATGATCAAATTTATCAGAGGCTCCAACCTCTTGAGGGTCTAATGCTAACTTGTCGGGTTTTAGAAACTGCTCCATGCTGGTAACTGTTGTGAATAAAATTGATGCGCTATCAATAAGGCGAAAGACTACCGATATGCCAATATAAGTGTAGGCTTTTATTCACAACAGAATCAGGAGCAGATCCCAACAATTAACCGACCTGGACTGAACAAGGGGGAGGAGACAGCCACCTTTATACTAGGTGCTGAGGGGAGGAACCAAACTGGAAGGGGATGTGTCTAGGTATGACAAACACACACAACGGTGGTCCATATAGGACAAAGGCACAACTGAGGTCCACCACAGGGTCACTGGATGTTTCCATTATCTGCCCCTCGCCCTCTCCGATTCCATGGCGGTCGGGGCGATAGAGTTCCAGCGATAAGTCTTATGGAACTGTTCGTAGGAGATCAGGGATATTTAACCTCACGTTGGTGAATATTTATCACTCAACCATCCCCATCATAATGTATCATCTCGTCATTTTTCTTGTGGTGTGCCCAAATTGTCACGATTTCCCACATTACGACAGCAACTATGTTTCAGAAGAGTTGTGGCTTTCGAAATGAAGGATTTTGAGGCATCCTAAGGTTGTGAAAGGAGTGAAATAAATGGATGCTCCTTACTTATATAGAAGATTGCTTTCATTGGTAAACTTGGGCCAAAACCGTTGCTTCAATGATCCACATGCTGTACTGTACTGCTAGCCTACATTCCCGAGGTGTAAACATGCCTCTGAGTTTAGCGTAATCTTTATTTTTCATGTCCTACATGAATTGTAATAAGCTGACTGCTCAGATTATTCCTTCGACGGCTCCCAATAACTAATTACGAACCAACCATTCATTATGTTTTCTTTCAACCAGAAAATCGCAAAATGGTCTCATGAAAAAAAAAGTGTTTTTAATTAGTGTGAACTTTCAGGAAGAAATTGAGTTTCCATTTCCTTTGTACTGCCACCCTCGGTGGAAGCCTCTTTGTAATTAATTACTCCAGGCTTCAGCATTTTAAATATTCTAAAAGCTGGCGACTGACACAATTTATTCCCTCACTTCAGGTTTGTTTACCACAGAATTAGTCCCAAAATTCATGCTGTGTAAATATTACTATGAGAACATTTGGTCCCTTGAAAGGTGTCAACCCAAGTCTTGATCCCAATCAAAGAATAAAGTGTAAAATATACTGTAAATGCAAAAGAACAAATGAGTTTGTATTTCAGATGTGGAAAGATGACTGTGTCTTCAGTAGCACTGAAGTGACATGGAGGAAATTGAACTAAAAGTACAGCTGGTTTCCATCAATGTGCCACTATACTTGAGGCATTGCTCTCAGAAAAGTTCAAGTTTAAAATTTATTTATTAGTGTCACAAGTAGGCTTACATTAACGCTGCAATGAAGTTACTGTGAAAATCCCCTAGTTGCCACTCTTCGGCACCAGTTCGGGTACACTGATGGGGAATTTAGCATGGCCAATGCACCTAACCAGCACATAGAAACATAGAAAAACTACAGCACAAACAGGCCCTTTGGCCCACAAGTTGTGCCGAACACATCCCTACCTTCTAGACCTACCTATAACCCTCCATCCTATTAAGCTCCATGTACTCATCCAGGAGTCTCTTAAAAGACCCTATTGAGTTCGCCTCCACCACCACTGACGGCAGCCGATTCCACTCGCCCACCACCCTCTGTGTGAAAAACTTACCCCTAACAGTACTCTCAAAGGCTTTTTCCCAGGGTGGAAATGTCTGTTACGAGAGGACACAGGTTTAAGGTGCTGGGCAAGCCAGTTCTGGATCCACCGGGCAGCAGCCCCTTGGATCCCATGCCCTCTCACTTTTTCCAAAAGCCTTGCATGGGGGACCTCATCGAACGCCTTGCTAAAATCCATATAAACCACATCTGCCTTCCCTTCATCAATGTGTTTAGTCACATTTTCGAAGAACTCCACCAGGTTCGTAAGGCACAATCTGCCCTTGACAAAGCCATGCTGAGTATTCTTGAGCATACTAAACCTCTCTAAATGCTTATATATCCTGTCTTTTGGACTGTGGGAGGAAACCGGAGCACCCAGAGGAAACCCATGCAGACATGGGGAGAACGTGCAGACTCCACACAGACAGTGACCCAAGCTGGGAACTGAACCCGGGACCCTGGTGCTGTGAGGCAGCAGTGCTAACCACTGTGCCACCGTGCCGCCCTAAAAGTCTATTATATGTAACACGTTTTATGACTTTTGTATCTAGATATACTGAAATTCCTGCCTGAGGTCAACGGACATTTCCGTTGTCTGCCCCTCACCCGCTCCGATTCTGTGGCGGGTGGGGTGGTATGACAACATTCACAGAGATGAAAAAAGTCATAGACAATTAGAAACTTTCTGCCTCCCAAGCAGGGATCGCACATTGGCACAGCTGGCACTTGAGTGCATCCACCCACACTATTATACATCACACAGCAATACCTATCAAAGCAGGTACAACATTACTGCAGCATTGCAAACAAACTAGAGGATGTGTGTGTGGGGGGGGGGGGGGGGGTGTGGAGGAGTCAGAGAGAGGGAGGTGTCAGAGAAGGAGGGGGAGGAGTCAGAGAAGGAGGGGGAGGAGTCAGAGAAGGAAGGAGAGGAGTCAGGAGGGGGAGGTGTCAGAGAAGGAGGGGGAGGAGTCAGAAGGAGGGGGAGGAGTCAGAAGGAGGGGGAGGGGTCAGAAGGAGGGGGAGGGGTCATAAGGAGGAGGTGGGGTCAGAGAGGGGGCGGAGTCAGAAAAGGGCGGGGTCAGAGAGGGGGCGCGGGGGTCAGAGAGGGGGCGCGGGGGTCAGAGAGGGGGCGCGGGTGTCAGAGAGGGGGCGCGGGGGTCAGAGAGGAGGGGCGGGGGTCAGAGAGGAGGGGCGGGGGTCAGAGAGGGGGCGGGGTCAGAGAGGGGGTGGGGTCAGAGAGGGGGTGGGGTCAGAGAGGGGGTGGGGTCAGAGAGGGGTGGGGTCAGAGAGGGCGGGGTCAGAGAGGGGCGGGGTCAGAGAGGGGGTGGGGTCAGAGAGGGGGCGGGGTCAGAGAGGGGGCGGGGTCAGAGAGGGGGCGGGGTCAGAGAGGGGGCGGGGTCAGAGAGGGGGCGGGGTCAGAGAGGGGGCGGGGTCAGAGAGGGGGTGGGGTCAGAGGGGGCGGGGTCAGAGAGGGGCAGGGTCAGAGAGGGGGTGGGGTCAGAGAGGGAGCGGGGTCAGGGGGGGGGCAAGGTCAGAGAGGGAGTGGGGTCAGAGGGGGAGGCAGGAGGGAGTACTAAGTACTGAGGGAGGAGGGGGGAGGGGGGAGGGAGGGAGGAGGGAGCAGGAGGCAGGGAGCGGGGGAGGGGGTGGGGGGGAGGCAGGGAGCGGGGGAGGGGGTGGGAGGGAGGAGGGAGGGGGAGGGAGGAGGGAGGGAGGGGGGAGGGAGGGGGGGAGGGGGAGGGGGGCAGGGAGGAGGGAGGAGGGAGGGGGAGGGAAGGAGGGGGAGGGAGGGGGAGGGAGGGAGGGAGGGAGGGGGGAGGGGGGAGGGAGGGAGGGAGGGGGGAGGGGGGAGGAGGGAGGGAGGGGGGAGGGGGGAGGGGGGAGGGAGGGAGGGGGAGGGAGGGGGAGGGAGGGAGGAAGGAGGGGGGGAGGGGGAGGGAGAGAGGAGGGTGGGGGAGGGAGAGAGGAGGGAGAGAGGAGGGAGAGAGGAGGGAGGGAGGGGGAGGGAGGGGGAGGGAGGGGGAGGGAGGGGGAGGGAGGGGGAGGGAGGGAGGGGAGGGAGGGGCAGGGAGGGAGGAGCGAGGGAGGGGGAGGGAGGAGGGAGGGAGGAGGGTGAGGGAGGAGGGAGGGAGCGTGAGGGAGGAGGGAGGGTGAGGGAGGAGGGAGGGAGAGGGAGGGGAGGGGGAGGGAGGGGGAAGGAGGAGGGAGGGAGGAGGGAGGGAGGAGGGCGGGAGGAGGGCGGGAGGAGGGAGGAGGTGAGAGGGAGGAGGGAGAGGGGAGGGAGGAGTGAGGAGGAGTGAGGGAGGGGGAGGGAGGGGGAAGGAGGAGTGGGGAGGGATGAGGGAGGGATGAGGGAGGAAGGGGGAGGGAGGAGGGAGGGGGAGGGAGGAGGGAGGGGGAGGGAGGGTGGGATGTGGGTGGGAGGGGGGAGGGGGGTGGCATGGGGGTGGGAGGGGGGAGGGGGGTGGGAGGGGGGAGGGAGGGGGGCGGGAGGGGGGAGGGGGGCGGGAGGGGGGAGGGGGGCGGGAGGGAGGGGGAGGAGGGAGAATGGAGGGAGGGAGAGGAGGAGGAGGGAGAGGAGGGGGTGGGGGAGGGGAGAGGAGGGGAAGGGAGGGAGGGGGAGGAGTGAGGGGGAGGGAGAGGAGGAGGATGAGGGGGAGGAGGAGGAGGTGGAGGAGGGGGGTGGAGGGGGGGTGGAGGAGGGGGTGGAGGAGGGGGCAGGGGGAGAAGAGGGCAGGAGGAGGGAGGAGGGAGGAGGGAGGGAGGAGGGAGGGAGGAGGGAGGGAGGAGGGAGGGAGGAGGGAGAGGGGAAGGGAGGGTGGAGGAGGAGGGAGGGAGGGAGGAGGAGTGAGGGAGGAGGAGGGAGGGACGGAGGGGGAGGAGGGAGGGAGGGAGGGAGGGGGAGGAGGGAGGGAGGGAGGAAGGGGGAGGGAGGGAGGGAGGGAGGGGGTAGGAGGGAGGGAGGGGGAGGAGGGAGGGAGGGGTGAGGAGGGAGAGGAGGGGGAGGGAGGGGGAAGGGGGAGGGAGATGGAGGGGAGGGAGGGGAAGGGAGGGAGCATGGAGGGGGGGGAGGAAGGGAGGGAGGGAGGGGGAGCAGGGAGGGGGGGAGGAGGGAGGGAGGGGGAGGAAGGAGGGGCGAGGAGGAAGGGGGAGGAGGGAGGGGGAGGTGGGAGGGAAGTGGGAGAGGGAGGGAGGGGAGGAGGATGGAGGAAGGGGAGGAGGTGGGAGGGGGGGAGGAGGTGGGGAGGAGGTGGGGAGGGGAGGTGGGAGGGGGGAGGAGGGGGGGGAGGGGTGAGGGAGGGGGGAGAGGGTGGGAAGTGGGGGAGGGGAGGGGGGATGGGGGGAGGGGGAAGGGGTGGGAAGTGGGGTAGGGGAGGGGTAACAGGAGGGGGGTGGAGAGAGGGACGGAGGTGGGTGGAGGGAGGGAGGGGGAAGTAGGGAGGGAGGGAGGGGCAGGATGGAGGAGGGAGGAGGGAGGGATGGGGGGAGAGGGGGACTGGGAGGGGAGGGGGGAGGGAGGGGAGGGAAGGCGGGAGGGTGGGGAGGGAAGGCGGGAGGGAGAGCAGGAGGGGAGGGAGAGCAGGAGGGAGGGGAGGGAGGAGGGAGGGAGAGCAGGAGGGAGGGGAGGGAGGAGGGAGGGAGAGCGGGAGGGAGGGAGGGGGGAGAGCGGGAGGGAGGGAGGGAGGGAGGGAGAGGGGAGGAGGCAGGAAGGCTTGTGAGGGGGAGGTTGGGTACGTTTCCAAGAGGGGAGGATGTGTCCAAGAGGGCAGCTCGTCGTCCTTAAAGACAATTGGTGCTTTATTGGCAAAGGAAGGCAAGTGTCATTTTTTTGTGGCTGCTTTGAAATGATGCATTTCTGAACAACTTTAACTCATCACCTGCCCAAATTAGGCAGTTTATTCAGAGGAGAAACCAAGCCTGTATCTCATGTGAATTTTGAAACACCTATGTGCCTTGGGCCTTGATTCTTGTTCGAGAAATATATTTCCTTGTTTCACTGTGTTTCTGGTTATGTTGTTATTACAAATTATCAACTCATGATAATTGTAACACTCATCTCATGAATCACAGGCCTATAGGTTCATGTCCCACTCCACAGCTTGAGCACAAACATCAAGACTCTAGTACTGAGGAAGTGCTGCACTGTCTGAAAGCCAATCGTTTGGATGAGATGTTGAACCCCATCTAGCTGCTTGAGTAAATGTAAAAGATTGCATGGCACCATTTTGAAGAAAAGCAGGATACCTTGTGTCCTGGTCAATATTTATCCCTCGATATCACAAAAAACAAAGATTATCACATTTCTGATTCTGGGATCTTGCTGTGCACAGTTTGGCTCTTTCATTTTCGATGACAAAGAAGTACTTTGTTGGCTGTAAAGTGCTAAGATGGCACAGTGGTTAGCACTGCTGCCTCACAGTGCCTGCGACCCAGGTTCAATTCTGGCCTCAGGTCACTGTCTGTGTGGAGTTTGCACGTTCTCCCTGTGTCTGCGTGAGTTTCCTCCGGATGCTCCAGTTTCCTCCCACACACCAAAGATGTGCGGGTTTGGTTGATCGGGGCAATTTAGCATGGCCACAGTATCAGGGGGATTAGCAGGGTAAATACGCGGGGGATAGGACCTGGGTGGGACTGGGTACAGGCCTGATGGGCCAAATGGCCTCCTTCTCTACTGTAGGAATTCTATGATTCTGGTGATTGTGAAAAACACCTTGTCAATCAAGTCTCTTTTTAAATTATGTCTAATGGTGCATAACGCCTTAAGTGAGTTAATTATTCTCGTTTTGTTCTTTTTCTTAAATCTGATCTTCGCACTGTTGTTTCCTTCAGTAGAGAAATGCAAAAGTTGCTGCTAACTAGATTACATTTGATATTATATAGGTCTATGTCAAGTGCTTCATCTGATTGATGTACAATTCCCTCACGCTTGCAAAGTAATCACACGCACATGAAGTAATACCCAGACTTAAAATCGATATTATATAATGGCAATTCACTGTTACATCTAATAGAAACCAGCTTACCTTTTCAGAAATCCATATTAAATCCTAAATTATAGTTCTCCAATTCATGTTATGCTTCATATATTTCAGCAGGCCACGGAGCTAAAAAGAAAATAGTGAATGTTGGAAAGCAAAACAGCAAATTAGAGAAATGCATTCTCACAGAAGATGAAAGGTTTACATTTTGGGTGCCATCTTATATCAGAACTGATGAAGGATTATATCTGAAACAGTAACCTATGTTTTCTTTTCAGTATCTATCAACCAGTTGTGCATTTCCAGTATTCTCCATTTACTTTTAAGTTTAATAACTTTGGGCAATGTTACTAAATGCAAAAATATATAATAATATGTTTTAATTTTGGGAAGTGAGAAGTTAAACTTCTCACAAGTAGACTGACGCTAACACTGCAATGAAGTTACTGTGAAAATTCCCTAGTTGCCACTCTACAGCGCCTATTCGGGTACACTGAGGGAGAATTTAGCATGGCCAGTGCACCTATCCAGCATGTCCTTCGGACTGTGGGAGGAAACCGGAACATCCGGAAGAAACCCATGCAGACACGGGATGAACGTCTAGATTCGGCACAGGCAGTGACCCAAGCCAGGAATCGAACCCGTGTCCCTGGCGCTGTGAGACAGCAGTGCGAACCACTATGCCACCTACAAACAAGAATAATATCTTGTGCCCGTGACCACTGGTGAAGTTTCAGGCATCATCTGCTGCCATTGAAAGAAACCCACAAAACACAATCCTGAATTAATTTCCAAAGAACAGTATAAATCTTAAAATATTAGCAAAATAAAATAAATCACAAATTAATTTTGCTACGCTTAAGAATTTAAATTTGCAATCATTTTAAATGTGTGAATGTAGCTAAATTTATTTGAAAATGGAAGTATGGCAGGAGCTTACTCTTATTGTAATATATAGATGAGTAAAATGGCTTTACAAACCCAATGGCACAGCATTTTATTTCTGGAATTCAGCTTGTTTCTGTCTTGCAGTAAGCAGCCAAAGACATCTTCTTAAGATTGGCTTACAAATATTATTAACTTTTGGTTGCAGTTTGAGATCTTTACCATATTTGGTAAGAATAATGTTTCATTAGAAAATCACCGAAATTAAATAAATTATGATCCATTGTTCTTAGCATAACATTTCAAAATTATTGGCATCATGATTATGACCCATCGACTGTATCTAACAATGATCATATTCCCTGAGATTAAAAGAACTTTAGGTTTTTGGAATGCAGTTAATTCAATAATATCCTTTGAATTCCAGCGACTATGCCCTAAAACTGTAAAATTCCACACGGACATGACATTTGATTCATTCTCGAAGTAAATGTCAAGTACTAAGTGTTAGTGCACTACCATTCAAAGCTTTGCAGCAGTGATCAGTGCCCTGCTCAAATGCATGTTTAAGGCATGCGTTGTCCATTGCAGCCTGCAATTTTGACCAGTAAGGGATTGGGACAAGGAGGTATGTCATTAGAAAATCCAATCAATTAATGATGGAGGCATGGATGACAGTTTTAAAACTGACCCATGTCTTTTGAATTGCAACATATCAGACAGAGAAACAATTAAAGAATGGGAAAACATTTGCAGGAATAAAAAAGAGGAAATTTCCCCAGTAAAATACTCTAACAAAGTCAGAAACACTTGCAGTCCGATGTTCCTTTTGGATTTAGTCATGCAGAAATAGTGATTCCTGGTAATTGAAATACCATTAAGATTTTCATTCTCTCAATTCAGTAATAATGATAATTAATTCTATTACCAAAATGTAGTGGGATTCACTTTTATTTCTAATGAGAAATCCTCAGTTCGAGTGTGAGCATATTTGCTGTGCTGCCCTCAGTTCCCATGGCGCTGCTAAAATAAATCCTTCGCTGTTTTAATTTAAAGCCACAACTTTTTTCAATCACATAAAAGCAATATTAGTCTGGCCCTAGCCTTTGGATGAGGCTTCAATTAAACTGGAAATTAATCTGTGACTTACTGCAGGCAGAGGGAGATAAAAACAAAGAACGAAGAAAAGCAAGTGTAATTGAATTTTACAAAAAGCTCCCGATATAACAAAGCACCAACTTGTCTCTTTATTGGAAACTCCCCAGATGATCTATAGGCAAACACAAGTGCTATTAGCAGCTACGTGATACAACATTACTTGGAGCCACTGTTGAAGAATACTATTGATCACTTGAAAATGATTCTTTTCAAACTAACAGGGGATGGCTTGCGCAAAGCAAAATGTACTGATGCCTATCAGTACCGAATAAATATTCATTATAAAATTGTATTTGGTTAAGGTGTCCAACTCCAATAATGACAATCTTAAATTAGTTATAGCTCTTTTAGAAATTATTGTTGCAAGAAATACAAATGGATTGCAGTGGTCCGCAGTACACATTAATCACAAGGATCTGGAAAGCTTTGCCCTGTTCTACATTATTAGTAATGCTGTACCATAAATAATTTCAACATTAGCGCCTTCACTGTGTGAGGCCATGCCCCCTAGTTCTAGTTTCATCTGCCAGTGGAAACAACTTCCCTGCTTCTATCTTATCTATTCCCTTTATAATCTTATATGTTTCTATAAGATCTCCCCTTATTCTTCTAAATTCCAATGAGTATAGCCCCAGTCTATTCAGTCTCTCCTCATAAGCCAACCCTCTCAACTCTGGAATCAACCTAGTGAATCTCCTCTGCACCCCCTCCAGTGCCAGTATATCCTTTCTCAAGTAAGGAGACCAAAACTGTACACAGTACTCCAGGTGTGGCCTCACCAGCATCTTATACAGCTGCAGGCACAGGCCTGGGGAAGAAAGGTTTTCCTGAAATCAATAGCTGAAGTTGTATACCTGTGTTGTCATAGAATTCTCTCAAGGAGCTGGTCACAAAGTCAGATAGATACTTGTAGTTGTGTTACCAGAAGGTTGTTTTGCTGTATTGGTGGACTTGAAAAGGAACAGACTTGGAGACCTTATCATGATGCTGTCTCCTATTCTCAAGGCGTGGATGTTGTCGCCTTCTCTGCTGCTGCTGTTTCTGAGGTTGTTATTGTTGTATCTTGCAGACAGCAGTTAAAGATTAAAAGGGAGACCCAACACACAGCCTCAGCATATGGTTTCTCACAGTCCCCTTTCTCACATATAGTGTTGTGCTTTAGTGGATTCGCCACAACCTGTTTGCAATCACCTCAGAGGTGTAAGACAATGATTGTCTTACTTTGAGAATGGCCCAATCAAGTCAGGGAATGCATTTTGAATGGATTCAGCTGATGAGTAGTGAATGTGTCCTTTTGAGACAATGTGATAGTTTGAATTCACAAACTAAGACTCTTGGTAGCCATCGTTTGCACCATTTTAATGTTAATTTTTAAAAGTAAAGTTCCAGAAAATTCCAGACTGATACAGTTTTAATTTAAGATGGCGCCAGAGGGCAGTGACTTCTAGCAAGCTGTGCCCAGCATACTGCATACCCTCTAATTCTATTTTAGATGCTAGTTCTATGCTTTTAAAACTTTATTCTAATTCTTTTAAACTCTAAGTGACTGTAGCACTACATTCTTCACCCTCTCCTTTTCTTCTATCTGAACGGTATGCTTTGTCTGTGTAGCGCACAGCAAATAATACTTTTCATTGTATACCTATACATGTGACAATAAATCAAATCAGTTCATTTTTTAAGCATTTATGGGTAGGACTTGCCTTTACTGGGCATGTCACTGGATTATGGGATCCTTTTAACATTCACTTATTTCCTCCTGGGATTGTCAGAGCTCCAATCCTTTTTTTAAATATATAGATATGGCATGCAGAGCATGGTATGTATGTTAATCACCTGATTTTAAATTGTTATTTTGAGTCTCTCTCATTTACTGAGCCTCTGAATCAGGGTATCCTCAACCAAGGTATCAACACTGGTTCAATGGTAAGTGCATGTGAGCATACGAGAAACAGCACCAATCATCTAAAAATAAGGTGTCAGCCTGGTGAAACTAAACAAGGGAAACAGAATGCAATAAATAGAGCTACGCGATCCCACAACCAACAAATCAGATCAGAATTATACAGCACTGCTTCATCCAGGCGTGAATGGAGGTGGACAATTTAAACAACTAACAGGAGAGGGAGGTTCCACAAATACCCCCATCCTCAGGGGAAGCCCAGAACATCAATGCAAAATACAAGGTTGAAGAATTTGAAACTATTTTCTGCTAGAAGTAGTGAATGAACCATCTGGACCTACTCCTGTGATCCCCAGCATCACAGATGCCTGTCTTCAGCCAATTTGATTCACTCTTTGTGACACCAAAAAATGGCTGAAGGCATTGGGTACTGCAAAGGTTATGGACCCTCACCAAATTCCGGCTGTAGAACTGAAGGTTTAGCTCCAGAACTAGACATGCCCTAGCCAAGCTGTTCCAATACAGCTACAACACTGGTAGCTATCTGACAATGTGAAAAATTGCCCAGTTATATGTTCTGTCCACAGAAAGTGGGACAAATCTAATCCAACCAGTAATGACTCCATCAGTCTATTCTCAGCCATCAGAAAAGTGATGGAAAATGCCATCCTCAGTGTTATTAAGGACCCTTATACAGAAATAATCTACTCACCGGTGCTCATTGGTTTCCACCAGAGGCTCATGGCTACATAATGCATTACAACCTTGGTCCAAACATGGAAAAAGAGTCCAAGTCCAGTGGGGTGTCTTAACATCAAGGCAACATTTGACTGAGTGTGGCATCAAAGAGCCTTAGCAAAATTGGGGAAAACTTTCCACTGGTTGGAGTCCCCGCACACAGAGGAAGGTGGCACTGATTGTTGGAGATCAATCATCTCAGTCCTAGAACATCAGTACAGGAGTTCTTCACGGTAGCGTTCTCAGCCCAACCATCTTCAATGATCTTCCCTCTATCACAAGGTCAGACATGGCTGGCAATGTTCAGGGGAAGGGGGTGTGAGGAAGATGCCAATTCTGATCATGGGATGGGATGCCAGCTTTGATCATGGGGGGAGAAGATAATGTTTTGCTGGTTATTGATTTTGCCCTTTAAAAATGGTGACCCAATCTCAGCGCAGCCGGACTTTGCCGCCGTGTTTCGGCCCCGCTCCTCAACCTGACACTGTGAAAGACTCCCACCTGTTTTTTTTTTAATGAAGTGCCAAAGGATCTGGAGAGAAAACCTGCCTGAAAGCACCTGTTTTCAGTCCTGACACTTTGCCATTTTTTTGTAAGATTCTGCCCTTCAAAAGAAATGTGCAGTGGTCACTCCTGCCAATGCTGGATACATTAATCTGTGACAGGTGGGTTGGTGAGGACAAGGTCAAGTAGGTTTTTCCCTCTTGTTGCTTCCATCAACACCTGCTGCACACAGTCTAAGTTACTTCCTGTAGGACAGGGCCTGCTTGGTCAGTGGACATTGAAGTTCCCAATCATACTGCGTCCTTGCCACCCTCAGTGCTTCTTCCAAGTGGTGTTCAACATGGAGGAGCAGTGATTCATCAGCTGAGGAGGAGTTAGGTGGTAGGTGGAGTTAGTTAGGAGGAGGTTTGCTTGGCCATGTTTGACATGATGCCATGTGACTTCATGGTGCCCAGCGTGATGTCGAGGACTCCCAAAGTAAATCCCTCACAACTGTATACCAGCCTGCTGGGTCTGGTTAAGGCATGTCCAGGGATGTGATGGTAGTGTCTAAGGTATGATTCTGTGAGTATGACTATGTCAGACTGTTGCTAGTTGGTAGACAGCTGTTCCAGTTTTGGCACTCGCACCCAGATATTTGTAAGGAGGACTTTGCAGGACTCTCTGGTCGCCCAAAATTCTGTGTCTGGGCTGATGCTGGGTGGTCAGTCCTCTTTCCTTTTGGAGTTTGTAGCAGTTTTGATGCAGCTGGAGTGACTTGTTAGGCCATTTAGCCATTTCAGAGCCAACCACATTGCTCTGGGTCTGGAGTCACATGTCAGACCGTAAGGACAGCAGATATAATTTCCTAAAGGACATTAGTTTCATGGTCACTTGTTCTGGGGATGGTGAGACTTCTTCTTTTGAAGAGAGATTGGGAAACCTGACCTGTATTTACTATGAGAGGTGATTGCTTTGAAAACAACAAAATACTTAAAGGAATAGACAGGTTAGATGCAGGTTAGACACCTCCCTTGGTTAGGGAGTCTAGAACCAGGGGACACAATTTCAAAATAAGAAAGATGCCACTTAGGATCCGGATGAGGAAAAATTGCTTTACACAGATGGTTGTAAATCTTTTGAATTCTCTACCCCAGAAGCCTGTGGCAGCTCAGTCATTGATTATGTTTAAGGTAGAGATTGATAGATTACTGAGTAACAATAATCTAAAAGATTATGGGAATAGCGTGTGTAAAAGGCATTGAAGTGTCCGATCAGCTACGATCTCAGTGAGTGGTGGAACAAGGTCAACAGGCTGAATGGCCTCCTCCTGTTCCTATGTTTCCATTTTAATTCCAGAGTTTTAAATTCATTAATTGAATTCAAATTCTACCAACTCCCGTGGTGGGTATTGAACGCATGTCCCCAGAGCATTAGTCTGGAAATTTGGATTGCTAGTCCAGTGGCATTACTACTACATCAGTGCTTCAATGACAAAGATGCTTTGAATTGGCTTGTGGTCAGACTGTGCCATCATTTTCTCTCACACAAACAGGTGCTGGATGAAATACTCACAAGCACCCTTTGTAGGATTTTGGTATTACGACTATTCTTTCGGGTTTGCTGCTGGACAGAAGCAACACTTTATTTTACCTTTAGGATTTTATTTTTAACCACTTTTTAAATAGTTCAGTTTGAATTTCTGCTAGATCATAGAATCCCTACAGTGCAGAAGGAGGCCATTCGGCCCATCGAGTCTGCAGCGACCACAATCCCACCCAGGCCCTATTCCTGTAACCCCACATATTTACCCGGCTAATCCCCTGATAGTAGGGTCAATTTATCATGGCCAATCAACGTAACCCGCACATCTTTGGAATGTGGGAGGAAAGCAGAGCACCCGGAGGAAACCCACACAGAAGGGAAGAATGTGCAAACTCCACACAGACAGTGACCCGAGGCCGGAATTGAACCGGAGTCCCTGGCCCTGTGAGGCAGCAGTGCTAACCACTGTGCCGCCCGTGCTAGTTTGTACACTTTACAGGATGGCTACTGTCGCTTCAGAGAAACTATTCTTTGTGGATTCATCGCAATAAGTTGCCGGAGGGTCTCAGTGCATCAGTCGTATGCTGTCTTAATTGTATTGTGTGCAATTAAGAGTCTTTGAAGAAATGGTGTTGTCATCACTAATTGCCTGATGTGATTGAAAGCTGCTTCTTGTTCAGTGCCCTAATTCCACTGAACATCCGTTGAAGTGTGTCTGCTTTGACCTTCATACTCTGGTGACCAATTGAACAAGAATTTGGCTAAATAGTTCACAAATTCAACACATCGTTGAACCACCTTCATAGATGCTGCTTGCTGCATCTGCCACAGCTCTCACTTTATCAGGATCAGGATGAAGTCCTCTCGAAGTACTTAATCTATGTGTTTGACTTCAGTCATCATCAGCATTAATCTTTTCTTGTTCACCTTCAGGTTGCTCTGGCAAGCTCTCTCCAGCAGTTTCACTAGATTAGGATTATCATCGACAATGGCTTCACGATGAAGGTGATCATCCACAATCACTTCCACTTCCCGCCTGGAAGATCATTGTCCATTTCATGCTGTCAGTGTTGATACTCTTCTGTAGCAGTAGAAATGGCAAGTGCCATACGCAATCATCTGTACCGCCCATATGGCATCCAGAAACTAGTCAGACACCCGTCGCTTTCATCCGGCTTTACTTGCCAGTATCCAGCATTCACATCGAGGGTAGTAAAGACTGCCTTGGCAAGTTGTGGCACAATTTCTTCAATAGTCAGTGAAGTGGGAAAAAATATACAGATGAGTACACTTAAAAAAATAATAACTGCCTGGCACATAAACAGTCACCTGGGAAAGAGACAATAAACAGGCACTGACCTTTAGTACAGACAGACACCTGAGATTAAAACATATAGGACAGACAGCTATTTAAAGTTAAGCATGCAGGAATCAGATCCTGCAGGAAGCCAGCCAGGGTGTGGTGGACCTCAGTTGTGCCTTTGTCCTATATAGACCACCGTTGTGTGTGCTTGTCATACCTGGACACATCCCCTTCCAGTTTGGTTCCTCCCCTCGGCACCTAGTATAAAGGTGGCTGTCTCCTCCC
Organism: Mustelus asterias; assembly: GCF_964213995.1. NCBI lineage: Eukaryota > Metazoa > Chordata > Chondrichthyes > Carcharhiniformes > Triakidae > Mustelus > Mustelus asterias. Next base: position 118,615,889 of record NC_135803.1, on the reverse strand, counting down.
CCTTGTTCAGTCCAGGTTGGTTATATGTTGGGATCTGCTCCTGATTCTGTTGTGAATAAAAGCCTACACTTATATTGGCATATCGGTAGTCTTTCGCCTTATTGATAGCGCATCAATTTTATTCACAACAGTTACCAGCATGGAGCAGTTTCTAAAACCCGACAAGTTAGCATTAGACCCTCAAGAGGTTGGAGCCTCTGATAAATTTGATCATTGGTTGGACTGCTTCGAAGCATTCGTCGACACCGCTGCGGCCATCGACACCGACGCTGCTAAACTCCACGTACTCCGCGCCCAGGTAAGCGAAGCTGTCTATGGAATCTTCCGGGACGCTGCTACATACGCGGACGCTATCGAACTTATAAAAGGGCAGTTCCGAAAGAGCCCTAATGTGGTTTACGCCAGACATCTCCTAACTACCCGCAAACAGCAGCCAGGAGAATCGTGTGCCCAATCTCTGCGCGCCCTGTGGGTCCTAGCTCGAGCTTGTGACTGTAAGGCTGTTACAGCAGCTCAGAACATGGAGGACCTGATCCGCGATGCCTACGTTGCGGGCATTGAGTCTACATACATCCGGCAGCGCCTGCTGGAACAAGATGACCTAGATCTCCGAAGAACAGCCACGATGGCTGAAACGTTAGAAGCGGCCTCCCACAATCTCGGGTCTTACCTTGGATCCCGTTCCACCGACGGCTCCACCGCGACGGCTGTTCCGGCGGGGCCCAAATGTTACTTTTGTGGCCTACCTAAGCACCCTCGGCGTCGCTGCCCGGCGAAGGACGCGATTTGCTCCGGATGCGGTAAGCTAGGCCACTTCGCTAAGGTCTGCCGAGGAAAGCCGCTTCCGAAGCCTCGTGGCGCCATGTGTGCTCCGCGGGCGCAGCCATCTTTAGTGCAGGCGGCGGCTGCGCGCGAATCGCCATCTTTGATGCGGTCACCGGAAGTGCGGGAATCGCCATCTTTGATGTGGTCACTGGAAGTGCGGGAATCGCCATCTTTGATGTGGTCACCGGAAGCGCGGGAATCACCATCTTTGATGCGGTCACCGGAAGCGCGGGAGTCGCCATCTTTGAGACTGGCATCAAGACACGCTGAGCAGGAAGCTTCATCTGTGACATCATCAGACGGCGACGAAGATGGATTCTTCTTTAATTCGACGGTGGCATCGATTTGCCTGGACCAGTCGCAGCCACGTCAACTCTCCAAGTCAATAATGGAGATCAAGGTAAATGGTCATGCAGAAAACTGCCTGTTCGACTGTGGGAGCACAGAAAGTTTTATACACCCTCGCACAGTGCGTCAATATGCCCTTCCCGTACGACCCTGGAGCCAGACCATCTCCATGGCCTCGAATTCTCACTCAGTGGAGGTCCTCGGGTGCTGCTTGGTGACGCTGACGGTACAGGGCACAGTCTACGAGCGTTTTCGGCTCCTCGTGCTGCCGCGACTCTGCGCAGCTGTACTGCTGGGGTTAGATTTCCTCAGCCATCATAGGAGCGTCACCCTGCAGTATGATGGCCCTTATCCCCCGCTCTCCGTCTGCCAGGCGCCGTCACGGCAGCGCCCCTCGCGCACCACCTGCAGTCTCTCGACCCTCAAGATCACCCCCCCCCCTTATTTGATAACCTCACCCCGGATTGTAGGCCTATAGCCACCAAGAGTAGGCGCTATAGTGCGGATGACCGGGCCTTCATTCGGTCCGAGGTACAACGGTTGCTCCGGGAAGTGATTATCCAGGCCAGCACCAGCCCCTGGAGGGCGCAAGTGGTCGTAGTTAAATCGGGGGAGAAACACCGCATGGTGATTGACTACAGCCAGACCATAAATAGGTATACTCAACTAGATGCGTATCCTCTTCCACGTATCATGGACATAGCCAACCGCATCGCGCACTATAGGGTTTTCTCGACGATCGATTTGAAATCGGCTTACCACCAGCTCCCTATCCGCTCGGAGGATCGCCCATATACTGCCTTTGAGGCGGATGGCCGCCTCTACCAGTTCCTCCGAGTCCCCTTTGGTGTCACCAATGGGGTCTCAGTCTTCCAACGGGCCATGGATCAAATGGTGGACCAGCACGGGCTACGGGCCACTTTCCCGTATCTGGATAACATCACCATCTGCGGCCATGACCTGCAGGATCATGATGCCAATCTACAAAAATTCCTTCGTACGGCCACTCTCCTGAACCTCACATATAATGAGGCGAAGTGTGTTTTCCGGACACGCCGCCTCGCCATCCTTGGGTACGTGATAGAAAATGGTGTCCTTGGCCCCGACCCAGCCCGTATGTGTCCCCTTATGCAGCTTCCCCTCCCTACCACCCTCAAAGCACTGAGGAGATGCCTGGGCTTCTTCTCCTATTATGCCCAGTGGGTTCCCCGTTACGCAGATAAAGCCCGTCCGCTCCTAAAATCGACCTCTTTTCCCCTGGCAGAGGAGGCAAGCGACGACATCAAAGCGGACATCGCGAAGGCCGCGATGCACGCTGTGGACGAATCCATTCCATTCCAAGTGGAAAGTGATGCGTCTGACTTTGCCCTAGCTGCCACCCTTAACCAGAGGGGCCATCCGGTGGCCTTCTTTTCCCGGACCTTGCAAGGCCCTGAGATTCGACACTCCTCGGTCGAGGAGGCGGCCCAGGCCATCGTGGAAGCCGTCCAGCACTGGCGCCATTATCTTGCGGGCCAACGATTCACCTTAATTACGGACCAGCGGTCAGTTGCCTTCCTGTTTAACACCAGGCAAAAGGGCAAGATTAAGAATGACAAGATCTTGCGGTGGAGGATTGCGCTCTCCACCTATAGATATGACATCATGTACCGGCCTGGGAAGCTCAATGAGCCCCCAGCCAGAAGCCCTGTCCCATGGATCATGCGCCAGCGCCCGACTAGACCAGCTACAGTCCCTCCATAACCACCTCTGTCATCCGGGTGTCACCAGACTTTTCCATTTTGTCAAGTCCCGTAACCTGCCCTTCTCCCTTGAGGAAGTCCGGACGATTACCAGGCAATGCATGGTCTGCGCTGAGTGCAAACCGCAGTTCTACCGGCCAGGTAGGGCGCACCTTGTAAAGGCCACTCGCGCGTTTGAGCGCCTTAGCATTGATTTTAAAGGCCCCCTCCCCTCCTCTAACCGCAATGTTTACTTCCTGAATATCATTGATGAATACTCACGTTTCCCTTTTGCCTTCCCCTGCTCGGACATGACCACGGCTACAGTGATTCGGACCCTGAACAAGCTCTTCACCCTGTTCGGCTTCCCAGCCTATGTCCATAGCGATCGGGGGTCCTCTTTCATGAGTGACGAGCTGAGGCAGTACCTGCTCTCCAAAGGCGTTGCCTCCAGCCGCACCACTAGCTATAACCCCAGGGGCAATGGTCAAGTAGAGCGGGAGAACGCAACCGTCTGGAAGGCCGTTCTATTAGCGTTACCCTAGGGGCCTTCCAGTCAGCCGTTGGCAAGACGTCCTTCCGGACGCATTACATTCCATTAGGTCACTCTTGTGCACAGCGACCAATACGACCCCTCATGAGCGGATGTTTTCGTTTCCCAGGAAGTCCTCCTCGGGTACTTCGCTTCCGGATTGGCTGATGTCCCGGGGACCCGTCCTGCTTCGGAAGCATGTCCGGACCCATAAGGCAGATCCCTTGGTCGAGGAGGTCCAATTGCTCCACGCTAATCCTCAATATGCTTACGTAGCGTACCCTGATGGGCGGGAGGACACGGTTTCTGTCCGTGACTTGGCACCCACGGGTGCCCCTGAGGTCACCACGTCCTTCCGCCCCACGGTCCCTGGTGTTGTCCACTCGGAGTTTGCTGCGCCTCTTCCTCCCTCAGTTCCTGTTCCCAATGTAGTCCGCCCAGAGCCTGTTGCGGCCCCCCACCCCCTAGCTCCGGTTCCCACTGTTCCCCATACGCCACCAGGGCCATTGCTCACTCGTCTCGCCCCTATGTACAGCTCGCTTGAGTCGCCGGAGCCGTCGCCACGCAGTACCCGGCGACTGGACGGGACGACGGATCGGTCCGCTTCACACCACCTGGTGCCTTCTCTCGACGCTCACTGTGTGGAGCCTGGGCCGACATCGTTCCCTCCTCGTACGACTCTGCGACCTGCACTGCGACGATCGCGACGGCGGATCAAGTCACCGGTTCGTCTGGACTTGTAGTATTGTTTCCGCTTCACCCCGTGTTGTTTTTTTTAAAAGGAAGGGGTGAATGTGGTGGACCACAGTTATGCCTTTGTCCTATATGGACCACCGTTGTGTGTGCTTGTCATACCTGGACACATCCCCTTCCAGTTTGGTTCCTCCCCTCGGCACCTAGTCTGTCTCCTCCCCCTTGTTCAGTCCAGGTTGGTTATATGTTGGGATCTGCTCCTGATTCTGTTGTGAATAAAAGCCTACACTTATATTGGCATATCGGTAGTCTTTCGCCTTATTGATAGCGCATCACAGGGCTTGAGGCACTCTTTAGGGTAAGGACAATAGGGTCGGGTAAAGAGATTAGCTACAGGTGGGATCGGGAATACATAACTGCAGGAAAACCAATTACTGTAAATTACTGTATGAATAGACAGAAACTAAAACCATTGCTAGCCACTGACGTAGGAAATGTATCCATTCATAGAACAATGTGATGTTAACATGCTTATATCTGTATCTGTCTGTATTTGTCTATAACGATGTGTTAACGATCGATCACCTACTTGATTACAACGATGTGATAATGGCTCGATGTCCGGTCCATCTATTGTGTAAAGGGTATAAAGATGGACCGCTCCTATTGTCTCATTGAGAGAAGGTTTGCTGCTTGTTAGTGCCTTTTCTCCGCGAAGCTTCGTTAAAATAAAACTGTATTCTTGAAACCTTCAAGCCTGACTCAGTGGTACATTTCCCACAACAGTCAGCGTGGGAAAGTCAGATCTCTTCAAAGTTTTATTCAGATCCTATGCACACTCTCAATTCAAGCACTGCTGCCATGCTGCTAATCCATTCTGCAGGAGTTGTCACTCTCTTGACTTCTCATCTCTTTCCAGGCTCAGGCTGGACTTGAGGACAGCTGGAACTCTCCTTCGGAGATCCAGAGGTGGTATTAAACTCTTCAAGATGATATTCACCAGAAAGTCATCTAAGGCCTGTGAAGGGAACTCTGGACATTACAGCATCAAGACTATTGTGACTTGAGGGAGAGAGGGTTTGTAAAAGTCTGCCTTGCTGATGAGAATCATACCCATGAAACTTGAAGGCGAAAACCTGTAGCCAGAAAGGACTCCTGACCTAAGCTGCATGAATAAGGAGCAGCATATGGTGGAATGGTGTAGCTATGTAACGTCACATTTCTTCAGGGAGTGACACGAATGTTTGTGGTTGTGTCAGATATGCCTTTGCGTGTATCAACTGTCCAAAGTGAAATTTACCTTTCCACTTGGAGTATTACCTGCCTGTTAATTCATGTATAATTAATATCGGTTCTGATCCCTGTTAGTGTAAAAGTTACAAAAAGTAGTTCAAATTGTTTTCACCTGAGGGTGGTGCGCTAAGTTTGGTATTTTGGTTTACAGTTACCTCAAGGGGTCCCTAACATTGTATTGGGCCATCATTCAACAGAAAACTGGTGCATAGAGAAGAAAATACATTTTTGTCTCTCAGAGTCTTGGCGTGGAATGTTCCCACCCTGCCTGCCACGGGAATCGAAGCGGACAGGTGACGTACCATGCAAAGTCCGTTGACCTCGGTCTTAGGGCAAGCATGGCCGGAAAATCACACCCTTAATCTTTAACGTATTGCAGTAGCTGTTAGCAAGATTCTCAGTTATTTTCAAGTCATCCTACAATGCCATATGCATGGAAGCAGGTTTTAAAACATCAGGTATTTTTTTTACAGACACTTCAAATCTCTAAAAAGAGTAATTGAAACATTAAGTAAGTTAGATAAACATTAATATAAAAATCACATCTTTAAAAATCTTTTTAATGTCACTTCAACCTTAAGATTTTTGACATGCAACAAAGGAATCAGATAAATATTGATAAAGTCACACACCTTTGGAGATCTTTCAAAAATCATTTCAATCCTTTTAAATGAATGTCAGATAAATAAAATTCATGTAAAATGTCTGCTAATCTATACTAAAAAGTTACATACAATTCTTGATTTATTCTTGTCATATGTATTGGGATGCAGTGAAAAGCATTGTTCCTTGTGCACTATACAGACAAAACATACCGTTCATAGAGTACATAGGGGAGAAGGAAAGAAGGTGCAAAATGTAGTGTTACAGTCATAGCTAGGGTGTAGAAAAAGATCAACTTATCAATATTTAAAATGTCTGCACTCACCTCTAGAAGTTCCTTCCTGCTGTTTCTGGTGCCTTATCTGGAGTCATGGAGCTGCTGAACAGAACTGAGAAAACCTCCCCGGGTTAAGCAGTGTGCCTGATAATACCAGCTCAAAACACACGTACAGAAAACTAAGCATCGGTAGATAACTAACCACAATTTATGATAGATTCCTGCCACTTTAACAAAGCAGGTCAGCAGGACGGTCCTGCAGAACACGTTCTCACAATTTCTGATTGTCAGCACAAGCGAGCATACGTTTCAATTCTGACAATGAATTGTGGTGAATAGCTCATTGTTAGTGCTATTGGAATGCAAAATCCAGCCCACTGGTGACTTGGTAGAAATAACTGCCAAACTCCAAGAAAAGCCCACGGGTGAAATTTTATGAAAAAAATTTGAAGCGCCAAAGGAGCGGAAAAACAGGATAGAATCGTGTCAGTTTTTGGGGCGAGCTGCAAGTCACAATCTTACGTCTCTTAGTGCAAAAAAAAGCCAGGATGTAATTCTCACCAGTGGGGGATGGAGACGAATCCCACCAGTGAAGCTGGCTGCTGAGCTCTTGGGGTGCAGTTATGCAGCCGCCTGATCTCTCAGTGTACTTGGAGATCTTCTGATCCCCCCCCACCAACCCCCCTCCACCTGGACATCGGGATCCCCCTCCCCTACCGATTGTTCCCTATGCCGGTCTCACCACCCCCCCCCCCTCACAGACATCAGGACCCACCCAACCTTCCCCCCCACCCCCCACCAATCACAGAGTTCTCTTCCCTCCCCAATCACCTCTTTTGAAAAGTTCCCTTCCCCCACTGATCACTCCAATAGCAGAGTTCTCCCAACCCCGATCACCACTTCTGCAGAGTTCCTCCCTTCCCTCCCCCGCCTCCTCCCTGCTATTTCCCCACTCCCCTCGGTCCCCACCCACTCTGGCACTGTCCCCAAGCCCCACCCCCTTGACACTGCCAGGGTGCTTGTTGGGTAGTGCCAGGCTGGCTCTGCCCAAGGGACACTGCCCATCCTGCCCTCACCTGTGATTCTCACCAGTGAGATGGCATCCGGCACTCATCAATGGCATTTAAATGATGTCATTAATATTGAAATCAGCCTTTTTGGGTGCAAAGCTGATTTTGCCAGCAAATCAGTGCTGGCACGATTGAGAGAGGTGAGACACCGGGCACAAACCTGATCTTTCAACTCTCCCCTACCTTACCAACTCGCCATGCCAATCGACCAGCGTTGCAAGCCAGTAAGATTGCCCCTACCTATTTGCAATGTACAGCAACCATATTTTCCATGTATATAGGACCAAGAACTGGGCAAAATGTCTCAAGGTGCTTCACAGGAGTAACAAACAAAATTTGCCATTGGAAATACTTCAGCATTGTGAATATCTTACAGTAATTTCTAATAAATTTGTTCAAGCTTAAATTTATACAGAGCATGGAAAAATTTTATAAGTGCCACATGACTAAGGATCTATCAAGCCTGCCTGCTAAGTAGACTGTTGTGTGGTGCTGAAAGTTGGGCTATATATTAAAAGCAGGAATGCAGATTGAACTTATTTCATATGCACTGCTTAAAAATTTCCTTGGGATCTATTGGTAACGTTGTGTCCTCGACACAGGTACTGCGGCTTTCTAACTCAGTAAATGTTATGCTCAAGTGACATTGACTATGATGGCTTGTCCACATCAGTGGATTGGATGATCGTCACGTACCAAAGATGCACTGTTCAGAAAGCTTGATATTTCTGACATCTCATGTCAGGTTAACGTTAACAGCTGGGAAATGTCTGCACATGAGCAAAGCGATTGACACTGAAGTCTTCAGAATAGAAAATGAAAATTTTAAGAATGATGTCTTCAGAAAAGCACCATCACATGAAGGAATATGCAGAGGTAGCCCCTGTGCCAGTGAGTAAAAAAATAAGAATTTATGGGATATGGGCATCGCTGGGTAGGCCAGCTTTTACTGACCATTCTGAACTGCCCTTGGACTCAGTGGCTTGCTGGGCAATTTCAGAAGGCTTTCCAGAGTCAACCACATTGCTGTGGCTCTGGAGTCACAAGTATATCAAACCAGGGAAGAACAACAGGTTTCCTCCCTAAATGACATTGGTGAACCGGATGGGTTTTTACAACAATCAACAGTGGTTTCATGGTCATTATTAGACTCTTAATTACAAATTTAAAAAAAAAATTGATTTCAAATTCCACCATCTGCCCTTGTGGGATTTGATTACTTTTCCCAGAGGGTTGGTTACTCTGGGTCTCTGGATTACTGGCCCAGTGACAATATCACTACGCCATCACCTCCCCTAAATCATGACCTACAACCGGCCCCACTGCAACTGACAATGGCTGAGAGTTTCTGGTCCCCCTAACGGCAGCAGAGACGGCTCACCATTTGCTGCCAGCGGGACCTTCAGGTCCCACTGAAGGCAATGGGCATTTGTGTTGCTCACTAGCTGTGCTGCCAGGGAACCCATCGCGGAGGGGCTTCACCTTTGGCAGGACTGGAAAATCCCACTGTACGAAGAGTCAGAAAATCCCCACCTGACATCCTGCTTGTTTAGGCCTGTACTGTAACTTGAAGACTACCAACAAACGAGCAGTGAATGCAAATCATTGGCAATGACACACAGCCAAAGAAGAAGTTATTCAGCTCGATGCCAAAACTGCAACAATTGCTTAGGACGGGCTTGTTTTTACCCAATAGGATAAATAAATAAATTAATTAAGTTTTAGTTGCCAAATATATAAGGTTTTCAGATACCATTGCAATGATTCTTGGCTTTCTACTGAGATGTATATCTTTAGATCTTACAAGCACCCCTGCAGATTTTATTTTGAATGAATAAACCATACACAACATAAGGTTAACAAAGATGACACAACTAAAGGATTAATCAGGGTCTGTAAAGAAACATGAATTCTGTGCATTTCCCTAAACAAAGAAATGTATGTAATTCAATGGATGCGATATGATCTGCTGCGTGTATCTCGCATTTTTTGGTTTTATTTCTTGATTTGACTTATGGTCACATGTATTAGTATAGTGCAAAGTATTGTTTCTTGAGCGCTATACAGACAGAGGATACTGTACATAGAGAAGAAAAGGAGAGAGTGCAGAATGTAGTGTTACAGTCATAGCTAGGGTGCAGAGAAAGAGCAACTTAATGCGAGGTAGGTCCATTCATATTTATCAGCAGAATTCTGTTTCTTGAAACATTTTTTTCCCCACTGGTCTCCATAAATTTAAAAGAATCCCTTGTGATTTCTAGTATCAAGAGCTCCATCAGATTCAACTAATCATGCGTAAGCATTTAATTAGATTCATTGAGTGATATAGCACAGAAGAAGGCCATTTGGCCCATTATAATTGTGCCAGCTCTTTCCAATTTGTCCCAATCCCCTGCTCTTTTCCACGACCCTGCAAATTATTACAACACTGTGCTTTACAGCAAGTAACATGTCTTTTTGTGTTCACATATAGGGCCTAGGGCTATTTAGTGGAGAATTGGTCTAACCTTGCACGCCCCAGATTTGTTCTGTACATTGAGGGCTTCATGTGATTTTCATTCAATAGCTTTCAAACTTAGTTTTTTGAAGCTGTTCCAATTGATCCAGTGTACAACAGGTTATGTAAAATTCAAAAGATACTGTAACCAACAGAGTTGGATGGTAGTATTAATGGGAGATCCTGTCACAGACAGCAATGTTCTTTTGTAAACTGGTATGATAGTGTTTCAGACAGTTCTATACTAGCAAAGCAACGCTGCTTTTAGATATCACCCAATCTGCCAATCACATTTTAAAATTAAGCTGAGAACAAAGTACTGAAAATATTAACATTATAAAGCTTTAGGAATGCTTTAATGCATTTCTACATGCAGCTAAAACCAAAGGAGTTCCAAGTCCAATAATGCAGTCTCGGATTAAATACTCCCTGAAGAAAGATCAAATTAACCCATGTTTCTTTCCAATATTCCCCCGTGAGTTACAGACCTCTATCTATTTGATCCTTCAGCAGCACTGGTCTATAAGCTCCAGTTTGTGATAATTTTTCAAGCTGTCATTATTCCAACAACACTCTATTTCTGAAGGTGAAGCTAAGAAGGCCATTTTTGTTACTTTGAACGGATTTCAAAAGCTGAGCTCATCAGCTGCACAATTTAGCAAATTTTCCAATTAACTGTTCCCTTAGTTTTGCAATGACCTCTCTTCACATCTGCCTTCTTGATTTCCTACTCCCTCTTTAGCCTTCAAACACTTAATTAATCTAGGATTACAAAAGTCAGTGGATGGAAGGATAATTTAAACACCTTAATTTTAGAAGTTCAAAGTATAATTAAGAAGGCCAGAGTTGATCTACTGTCTTTAGTTAGCAACTGTTTAAACAATTTTATATTATTTAAAACAAACTGTATTTAACTTGCTTTTCGTAGTGACTAGATATTCCAAAAACTACAGTTGGTAGAGACCACACATATAAGATTTCTATTAGAACCAATTATTCTTATTGTTAGCCATTAACAATAAAGGCTTTCTGACATGGATTTATTAAAAGGTGAATAACTGAAATTGACGTCTTTAATACCCTTTTGTACCTTAAATTTATGTATTAAAGTCATCAGTTATTAAGGCTGTCAACTGAAGTTAATGCATAGTAATATAATGGTGCCAAGAATTTTCTGTAATTATATTTTTAATTTGACTTCATGTTAACTGTCTATGTATTAAACTACAATATTAGCCCCTGCTGGGTAACCATTAACCAGATCAATGAAGCTGATTTCAAAAAGGAACAATTTTAGCAGATAATTTTATGTTGAGGCTCATGCTGGGCTTTCCTTCACAACATATGTAATGTCTCATCAAGTAATAATTTTTTAGTTTGGGGGAAATATCCGAAATTGGAGCAGTGAAGGCTTTCAGGTGACTTGGTAATGTTGGAGACTGTTTCATATTGCTGAAAAGTTAATAAGAAGCAGATTGGACAGCACAGTGGTTAGGACTGCTGCCTCACAGTGCCAGAGACCCGGGTTCAATTCCAGCCTCGGGTCACTATCTGTGTGGAGTCTGCACATTCTCCCCGTGTCTGCATGGGTTTCCTCCGGGTGCTCTGGTTTCCTCTCACAGTCCAAAGATCTGCGAGTTAGGTTGATTGGCCATGCTAAATTGACACTTAGTGTCAGGGGATTAGCAAGGTAAATACATAGGGTTACCGGGATAGGGTCTGGGAGGGATTGTTGTTGGTGCAGGCGCGATGGGCTGAATGGCCTCCTTCTGCATTGTAGGGATTCTATGATTCTATAAACTCAATTGCAACAGAACCTGAGGTAATGAATGGTTAGGATTTGCGATGCACTGTCCAACAGGGCAGTAGAGACAGACCGAATAGAAGCTGTCGACTGAGTGGTCACATGATGATGCGGCTACTTAAAGGGTCACATGTCAGAAGAGTGGGAGTTCTCCCCAGAACACGGACAGAGTGGAAGCATGTTATGAACTGCTCAGAGCACTTAATAAATTACTTTAGTTGTCCTTGGTGACCAGTCATTGCAACCCAGCACTTTCACATGGTGTCAGGAGTTGGCAGCATGGCAGAAGGCCTGCTCGCATTTGATTAAAACATTGTGGACAACTGGGCCAAGTTTGAAAGAGTGGCGCATCTGCTGTGAGTTATTGGACAAATCAAAAAGGTACATTTTACTATATTTAGTGGGCCCTGGGGCCGTTAAGAAGCTTTTGTCTGTCAAGTGGAGGAAGAGAAAGAGAATCCGGCGATACTCTTAAAAATGCTTGGGAACATTTGCTTGCCAGTGAAGAACGTAATACCTAACAAGCAAGCGTTTAACACTAAAAGCCAAAGATTTGGGCCAGAGGGGGCCTCAGTTTAGAATGTGCGTATTCACTAGCGCAAGGCAGTGTCAGCCTACATTTTATACTCAAGTCTCAGGAGTGGGACTGTAATTCACAATCTTCATAAACAGAGGTGACAGTGCTATCACTGAGCCACAGGTGACATCTAATAGAATATCCAGATGATGCTTTTCTTGCCTTGAGTAAGTGTTATACAATGTCACGGTTGAGATGTAAAAAAGAAATATATTGATATAAATTTGTCAGCTGAACTACTTTATAAATTCATTTTATTTGTGCTCTTCAAAATGGATAATTGCTGAGCTGACGAGATGGCTCCAGCTGGTCACATGCTGGCATCCAAACATCTGGAATGTACACTCCTGGCCCAGCATTAACATTCCAACCCAGCCAACAAAATGGCCCCGCAGACCATGCTCCAGCCAACTTTAAACAAAGGCAAGCTTCCACAGGTCTTAATCTCCTGTACTGAAGCTAATGGCTGAAGCGCTATCAATTAGGCAAAAGACTACTTGTGTGCCAATACAACTGTAGACTTTTATTCATTACTAGGAGCATATCCTAACAGATAACCGACCCGAACTGAACAAAGGGGAGGAAACAGCCACCTTTATACAAGGTGACAAGGGGAGGAGCCGGCAGGGGATGTGTCCAGGCATGACAAACACAACAACGGTGGTCCAGACAGGACAAAGGCGCAACTGTAGTCCACCACAATGGCTTAAGCATTAACCTTTCTAACATAATGGTTTCAACAAGAGGGATTCATTTAGTTAACCCAAAACCAGTGCTTCCCCACAACAAAAGAAATCTGACTCCAAATAAATGCCTCAAGATTTCAGCCATCCTTTGTCCAACATTGAGGAGATGTGTCACATGACCTCCCGCAAGCTGCGCTGTAATATTTTCCATTGGAGCTGAACTCAGGCAGTTAATAACTCTGAGATAAAAGCAAAATACTGCGGATGCTGGAATTGGAAACACAAACAGGAAATGCTGGAAACTGTCAGCAGGTCTGACAGCATCTGTGGAAAGAGAGTAGAGCCAATGTTTTGAGTCTGGATGACCCTTCGTCAGAGCTGTTTGACTTTTTGATCAAAGGACTCAACTACTGCAGTGAGGAGGGATGAAATCTTAGCAGGATCCTCAGTTGGGGCCCTTATGGGTGGAATTTAAAAACAAAAAGGGGGCAATCATGCTACTGATCCCCAAACAGTCAGGGAGATTTATAAAAGCAGATATAGAGTCATAGAGACAAAAATTGAACTCGCCCCTACCATAGAGTCATCGAGGGTTACAGCATGGTAACAAGCCCTTCGGCCCAACTTGTCCATGCCGTCCTTTTATCAACCACTAATCTGTTCAAATCTCAGAGAAGTGTAAAGTGTAAAAACAATAGGATAATAAAAGTGGGAGATTTCAACTTCCTCAATATTAATTGGGATAGGCAGAGTGTGAAAGGCCGTGGGGGGGGGGGGGGGGGGGGGGGGAATGGTGAATTCTTAAAGTGTGTCCAGAAGAGCTTTTTGAGCCAGCACATAGAGTCCTACAAGAGAGGGGACAGTAATTGATATAATTTTAGGGAATGAAGCTGGACAGGTGGTAGTAGTGTCAATGGGGGAGCATTTTGGTAATAGTGACCATAACCTGGTAAGATTTAAGGTAGTTATGGTGAAGGACAAAGATGGGCCAGAAATAGTTCTGAATTGGAAGAAGGCCGATTTTAATAGGATAAGACAGGATCTGGCTGAAGTGGACTGGGAACAGCTATTTGTTGGATATCAGTTTCTGCTCAGTGATTCTGCATTGTCATGTGTTGTGAAGGCCGTCTTGGAGAACGCTTACCTGAAGATCAGAAGCCGAATGCCCGTGACCGCTCAGGAGAGGTGCCAGAAGACTGGAGGCCAGCTAATGACCATTCTTCAAGACGGGGAGTAGGGAAAAAGAACAGGTAATTACAAGCTACCATCAGTGGTAGAGAGATTACTGAATAAAATGCTGAGGATCAGAATTAATCTCCACTTGGAAAGGAAAGGATTAATCAATGATAGTCAGTATGGCTTTGTTGGGGGTGATCTTGTCCAACGAATTTGATTGAATTTTTTGAGGTGGTGACTAGGTGTGTAGATGATGGCAGTGCAGTTGATGTAGTCTACATGGACTTCAGTAAGGCTTTTGATAAGGTCCCGTATGGGAGACTGATCAAGAAGGTAAGAGCTCATGAAATCACGGTAATTGGACAATTGAATCGAAAATTGGCTTAATGGCAGGAAGCAAAGTGTAATGATTGTTTTGTGACTGGAAGTTTGCGCCTAGTGGTGTCACACAGGGATCGGTGCTGGATCCCTTGCTGTTTGTAATGTACATTAATGATCTAGATGTAAATATGGGGGCTGTGATCAGTAAGTTTGCAGATGACACAAAAATCGGTGGTGTGGTAAATAGTGAGGAGGAAACCGTTAGATTACAGGACACTATAGATGGGCTAGTCAGATGGGCAGAACATTGCAAGTGGAATTTAACCCTGAAAAGTGTGAGGTAATGCATTTTGGAAGATTAACAAGGCAAAGGAATGCACAATGAATGGCAGGATGCTTGGAAGTACAGAGGACCAGAGAGATCTGGGGAGCATGTCCAAATATCCTTGAAAGCAACAGGACAGAGAGCTAAAATAGTTCAGAAAGCATAGGGGATACTTGCCTTTATTTATGAGGCATAGAATATAAAAGCAGGGAGGTTATGATGGAACTGTATAAAACGCTGGTTAGGTCATAGGTGGAGTATTGTGTGCAGTTCTGAGGACATAATTGCACTAAAGAAGGTACAAAGGCTAGGATGTTGGCTGGGCTGAAGCATTTCAGCAATGAAGAGAGGCTGGATAGGCTGGGGTGTTTTCCTTAGAGCAAAGATGGCTGAATGGGGACTTGATTGAGACATGTTCGATACGAAGAAACTTTTCCCCTTAGTGGAGGGGTCAATAATCAGGGAGCAGATTTAAATTAAGGGGCAGGAGAATTAAGAGGGGATTTGAGGAAAAACTTCTTCACCCAGTGGGTGGTGGGAATCTGGAACTCACTCTGTGAAAGGGCGGTAGAGGTAGGAACCCTCGCAATCTTTAAGAAGCATTTAGATGAGCACTTGAAATACAAGGTTACGGAATAAGTGCTGGAAAATGGGATTTGAATAGATAGATACTTAATCACTAGTGCAGACACAATCACTGGAATTCTACCGCCCCACCCGTCATGGATTCGGAGTGGGCGAGGGGCGGACAAAGGAAATGTTCGTTGACCTCGGGCGGGGTTTTCTGGTCTCAGGTTGAGTGAGGCCGTAAAATTCCACCCAATGGGCCTTTCTGTGCTGCAAAGTTCTATGACTCCAACGTGAACAGAACTCTAGACAACAGCCTGTGCTACCATTAGGCCAGTGGCAGCATAGAGTCATAGAGGTTAACAGCATGAAAACAGGCCCTTCGGCCCAACTTGTCCACTCTGGCCTTCATCAAGCCTGCCAACTGCTGAAACTTTGGAACTCATGCCTCCAGACTAACTCACTCTATGTGGGTGATCTTACCAAAAAGATTCTAAGTCCACGACGGACATGAAAACAGGAGCGTTTCAGATCCGTTTTTTGGGTGAGTTCAAATCTGCGATCTTATGCACTCAGTGCATGAAAAAGCTGCAGAAATGGTTTCTCGCCTGTAGAGGTGGGAGGCGGGGTTTAAGTCACCTGACCCGCTGACTGAGAGCAGCAGAGAACGCCATTGTGCATGTGCAAGTCTCTAGCAGCAGCAACTCATCACTCAGCCTCTACTACTCTCAGCGGCCTATCGCAACCTCCCCACCCACCTGCACCACTCTCCTCCTCCTCCCCCCCCACAATTGGAGACCTGGCCCTCGGCGATCGGTGGCCCGTACACCCTGGGATCAATGGCCGGAACCCCCTGCCATGGCCAGCCTGACCACCTCCCCCCCCCCACCACCCGCCATGGCCAGCCCCGATCATCCCACTCCCTCCCCCTACCGATCCCTGATGCAGAGTAGCAATGCCTGGTGCAGAGTGACAATGGGTCCTCTCCTCTCCCACAGGCGACTGACTGCTCCCGTCTGGCCCCGCCTCCTAGTAGGCCCCACCCTTTTGGCCCTGCTACCTTGGCACTGCTCAGTGGGCAGTGCCAGGTTACATGGTGGGCACTGCCAGTGTTCCAGGCTGGTAGCCCCTTGCCCCCAATCTCCCTGGGGGGGCCTCAATGGCCTCCGGTTCTACCGGCATGACTGGTCCCCATTGCTGGGAACCAGCTGTGATTCTCGCTGGAGAGAACCTCTCCTGGTGAGGTCACAAGGTCAAGTGAGCTCAGGCAAATCAGTCCTGGGTTCATTAATTCAATGTAAAATAGGTTTCAAATATATTTAAATAATTTATTCAGCTTTGCACCGGAAATGGGCATAAGGCTGATCGTGCCAGATATCCGGTGCCAGTAAGATCACAAAAGGCGAGAAATCGGGTGTGAACCTAATTTCTTGGCTCTCTTGTGATCTTACTGGCTTGCCCCGCCCATCGGCTAGTGAGGCACAATGGTAAGATCGCCTCCTGTGTGTCTTCTCCCATCGTGGAAGTCTCATAGAATCCCTACAGTGAAGAAGGAGGCCATTTGGCCCATCAAGTCTGCACTGACCACAATCCTACCCTGGCCTTATCCCCATAACCCCACATATTTACCCTGCTAGTCCCCCTGACATTAGAATCAATTCATCATGGCCAATCAACCTAACCTGCATATGTTTGGACTGTGGGAGGAAACCCACGCAGACATGGGGAGAATGTTGAAACTCCACACAGATAGTGACCCGAGTCACTGGGTGCTGTGAGGCAGCAGTGCTAACCGCTGTGCCACCGTGCCATTGTCTCGCTCTGGAAAGATGGAGCATTCTTCAATCAGTCAACCTCCCCTCGGAATGAACATTCCAGTTGACTTCTGACTCTGGACACTGGTCACATGTAAAACCCCAACTTGTATTTTCTTGTGGCGGTGCCCAAAACACCACTTCCTTTCACCTCATCCCCCATTTATTGTGAGTACAAAAGGGGTGGATGTTGCAAAACCCCTCTCGCTTTGTGTGTGTGTGTAAAATAAACCAACCCTTTTATTCCATCTTACCTCGAGTTTGCTGTGGAAGTTATTAATAGAGAATTGAAGCACTCCAAGTTTAAGGGTTGTGGAAAAACATGACCATTTATAAAGGGGAAAGCCAGAATTTAAAAAAACACCTGTACAGATGGGTAGAGAGTGGGAATCAGGGCAGTTTAAATTGCCCTTACCCCCTCTCCTGTCTCTGATAATAGGAATTGTTGATAGTAAAGGAATGCTGAAAATCTACATAGATCTTTCTTCTGTTTACCCTCTCGCTTTATGAAGGAGGTAAAGACAAAAGTATTATATCTATCATAAAAGCATAATACTGCAGATAGTGGAGTTTCAAAATAAAAACAGAAAGTGCTGGAAAAACTCACCAGCATCCGTGGAGAGAGGAACACAGTGAGCTTTGCAAGCCCAATGTTACTCTTTTTCAGATCTATATACATAAGAACTAGACATTTAAAGCCAAGCCAACATACTTAGAATGTTGTTTTGAATAACTCAAAAGCAACCAACTCCTCTATTATTTTCCAGCTTTGCCAGCAGATTAGCAATGGCATCATTCAAGGGAGATAATGTATGATGGGCTGAGCTTCATTTTTCTGAAGTGGATTTTCCAGTGTAATAATGGTATATAACCTCTCCCTCAGAGGTTTGCTTTGCTGTTTAATATTACGGTAATATGCACACTCATGTCTCACTTTGAAGGGAAGTGGAATTCTGCAGTATTTAATTCCAAAAGTATTTGCCGAAATTACAAAAGCTTTGCTCATTTCAGTTGCTTATTAATCACCTCAAAGTGTTACAGAATAGACTGGAACTTTAGTCTCAGCCCCTAACAACATTGCAAACAACAGATAACTTAATCATGCAGGAGTTTCTCTTTCCACGCCTTAAGAGAACTCATTCCATCTTTCAACATAGGATCATAGAATCCCTACAGTGCATTCACACTCAGCCTATCGAGTCTGCACCGACTCTCCTACAAGACATCTTACCCAGGCCCCCCCCCCGCCCTATCCCTGCAACCCCATGCATTTACCCCTCTAATCCCCCTAATCTTAACATCTTGGGACACGAAGGGGCAATTTAGCATGGCCAATCCACCTAACTTGAACATCTTACTTTGGGAGGAAACCAAAGCATTCGGAGGAAACCTACGCAGACACAGGGTGAATGTACAAACTCCACACAGACAGTCACTCAGGGCCGGAATTGAATCCGGGTCCCGAGTGCTATTCAGGATTAATTTCCTATTATTTTTTGTGGAAAGGATTTGGAGATAAGGGAGAGTTCTGTTTCAAATCATGGTGTGTTCAGATCAGTTTAAAAAACACTCAAATTATACGTGGTTAATGTACCAATGAGGTTGCTTTTTTAGATCAGTACTGAGTACATAGACAATATACTTATAGATTAGAAGTAACACTCTTATTTTGATGCATAGATGGGAAGTGTTTGAAATCATCTTTATCTAACATAGCTTTTACAGATATCATGTAATTAATATATTTTAAATATGTTGAATGAGTGATTAAAATGTCGGTTACATTGAAAAAAAATGCAGTATGGAGATTATCTACCACTTCAAAGATCTTTAGTATTTCTGTCCATAACGGCAGGCGAAGAGTTCAAATCCCAGTTAAGGGCTCTCTTTTAAGTAAGGTGTTTATTTACTGCTTTTTAGCTTCGATAAACATTGTGATACATCATGAGACATTTATATTGCTCTACTTAGAGGAGATCTGATAGAAGTGTTTAAAATTATTAATTTGTTCAACAGGAGAGAAGAGGAGAGAATATTTTAACTTGTGGGAAAATCCAAAATAAGAGGCCATATATGTGAGATAGTTACCAATAAATCCAATAGGGAAATAAGTAGCAGAGTGGTTAGAATGCGGAACTCAGAACCACAGGGAGTGTTTGAAGTAAATAACTTTGAAATTTTCAAAAGGAAATTAGACTAGTGTATGAGAGAAAGGGGAACAAATAGGAATGCTGAAAGGCTGAGATGAGGAAGGTAGAATCATAGAGTCATACCAGGAACAGGATGAGGCTATTCAGCCCATCAAGCCTGCTGCTTTATTCAATAATGTGGAGATTCCGGCATTGGACTGGGGTGGGCACAGTAAGAAGTCTCACCACACCAGGTTAAAGTCCAACAGGTTTATTTGGAATCACGAACTTTCAGAGCGCTGCTCCTTCATCAGGTGAGTGGATGTAGGAGCAGCGCTCCGAAAGCTCGTGATTCCAAATGAACCTATTATTCAATAAGATCATGGCCAGTCTGATTTTGGTCCTCACTCCATTTTCCTTCTGGCTACTATAACCCTCAACTTGCGTTTTAATCAAAAACCTGTCTAATTCAGTCTTAAATATATTCAGAGGCCCAATTTCTACTGCTCTCTGTGGTAGGTAATTCCAAAGACTCAGAGAAGAAGTTCCTCCTCATTCCGTCTTAAATGGGAGACCCATTATTTTAAATCTGTGCCCTTTAGTTCTAGACTCCCCATGAGATGGAACATCCTCAGTATTTACCTTGATAAGCCGCCTCAAAATCTGATATGTTTCATTCCTCGCAAACTCCAATATGTACAAGACAAACTTGCTAAAGCTTTCCACATTAGACAACATTTTCATCCTAGGAATCAGCCTAGTGGACCTTCTTTGAATTGCTTCCAATGCATGTATGTATGTCCTTAAGTAAGGAAACCAAAACTGGGCAAAGTGTCTTGTAGAATTGTAGCAAGACTTCTTTAATTTTATATGCCACACTCCTTGCAATAAAGGCCAACATTTGCCTTCCTAATTATTTGCTTGAAGGAGATTCATATGGCATATAAAAACTAGTACAAAATAGTTGGGCTGAATGGTCTCATTCTGTGCTGTATATTCCATATATTTCCATGTAAAATGCATTTTTGATTTAGTATAAAACCAAATGCCTATATAAGGTCCCATTGTGCCCTAGTAACTTATACTATATACACATGCATACTCATAACCATAGTTTAATGTGATCTTAAGTATAACCCAAATATCATTTTGACATTCAATCATTTCATTGGTGAATAAGTGCATATTTAGCCTTAAAAATATTTAAAGATTCTGGGGGTGATTCTCCAGACGTCAGAAGGGACTGTTTTACAGGCTTTCCGCTGGGTGCCAAGGCCTCCGTACATCTCTGGGACCAAGATTTTCAGCGTCATCAGCTTCCGCCAATTCAATATTGAAATCTTCATTTGCATCTGATCAGTGGGCCTGGGACTGAATTCCCCCGGGCCTGCTAGCATCTCCCCCTCACCAAGAGTGCTTCACTTTAGCGGGGTTTACTCCTGCTCCCCACTAACGGGGAACAGGCAGCCCGACTCCACAGGAGGAAAGAGAGGCCATCGAGGCCCCTTCCAGGAGGTTGGACAAAAGGAGGGGTGCCAAGAGGCAAACTGGCACTGCCCAAAGGGTGCCTTTGCACTGCCCATCGGGCATTAGGCAGTGCCAAGGGGCAGGGCCAGAGAGGAGCGGGGGACCTGCTGCAACTCTTCATTGGGATCGCTGGCAGAGGGAAGAAGGCAATGGGGCTGGTCATCAGGATTGGGGGAGGTGGAGGTGGAGGGGGGGCTCTGTTTCCACTGCCTTTTGAGACAGAGAGTTCCAGAGATCCCCAACTCTCTGAGAGAAAGGATTTCTCCTCAATTCTGTCTTAAATGAACAATCCTTTATTTTTAGACAGCGATCCCTAGTTCTAGATTTTCCAACAACCTCTTTAAACATTCTTCATAAGACAACCCACCCATCACTAGTATTTGTCAGGTAAACTTTCTCTGAACAGCTTCTAGTGCATTTACATCTTTCCTTAAATAAGGAGACCAAAACTGCTCACAGAACTCCAGATGTGGTCTCATCAATGCCCTGTACAACTAAATCATAACCACTCTACTCTTAATTACTTGCTGTATCTGCATACAAGCTTTTTGAGATTCATGCACTAGGACACTCAGATCCCTCTGCATCTCAGAACTTTGCAATCTCTTTTCATTCAGATAATAGCTTCTTTTTTATTTTTCCTGCCAAAATGGAGTTACACATTTGCCCACTGTTTGCTACAGTTTTGCCCAATCACTTAACTGATCAATGTCATTTTGTAGTCTCCTTATGTTTTCTTCACAATTTCCTTTCCAATCTATCTTTGTGTCATTAGCAAATTTAGTAACATTACCTTCAGTCCCTTCATCCAAGTCACTTATATAAATTGTAAAAGGTCGAGGCCCATCGGCACTGATTCCTGTGGCACACTACTCATCACTTCCTGCCAACCAAATAAATAACCCATTTAGACCAACTCTCTGCTTCCTGTTAGCTTGCTAATTTTCCATCCATGCCAATAGATTACCCCCTATACCATGAGCTTTTATTTTTCACAAGAACCTTTGACGTGACACCTTATCAAATGCCTTCTGGAAATCTAGGTACAGGACATCCTCTGTATCTCCTTTTCTACAGCATGAAACTTAATTTGCCGGGAGGCAAAAAATCTGTTTCCCGATGGTGAGATAAACTTGGAATTTTGTATTCTCGACTTTCAAGGCAAGTTAAAGGCTGTTGAACCTCCTGATTAATAATGGAGGGAACCTCATGTGCATGTATTAGCATCTCATGCCTGTTCATTATAAGGCCACCAAATCAGGTTCTCCAACAGTGAGAATTTAGAGTGTTCAGTTATATGACTGCATATCAGTGGCGGACACCTGTCAAGTTCACCACTTCAAGTTCTGAGGTACGTAGCTGTTGCTTTCTACTTCTTGGGAATCTTGCATAACTCAACATTGAGCCATGGTCCAGGCAGCAGGCCTTTGCTGTAAAACACACTCAAACATGTTCACATGTCTGAAACATGCGGCGGGCAACAAAACAAATTGCAGGTGTTTGGGTTGTTAACGAGCTGAAAAGCTAATTAATTTTTAATTTCAAAGTGGCGGATGTGTTTCCCATTTCCGTGCCTGCTGGCCTTCTGTGATCTGGGACCGATGTCGTACTGCCGATCCGACATCATCACACTCTCATTTTTGTTCGCACTGTGGGGCGGGAAAGGTGGCCTGCCCAATTTCCGGCCGTAAATTCCAGCCCATTGTTACAAACCTGATTTTATCAACAAAAATTCAGTCCTTTCAACGTAATCGTGTTCCTATTATGCTATTACAGATGCTACAAACTGCAGCATGGTTTAGCTGCTAAAACCTTGTGAGAGGTCTTAAAGGAATCTCGTCTCAAGCTGAATTCCAACTTTATGAAAACTGAAGCTGATAAATTTCTGTAATGTACAAACCTCAAATTGTTTGTTAGCATTGCCAGAGATTTGACTAGAATGACCCTGGTGCTAATTAAGTTATGGATTAATTCTAATAGATGTTGTTTTCTAATTAGTTCCAATAAACGTTGATTTCTAATTAGCTCTGTTTGATTTCAGCTTAGAACAATTAACAAAGACAAGGTTGTGATTCTTAGAAAAGACTGAGATAATCTTGAGTGGCATGCTGTGCAGTGCATTGAAGCTCTAATGTTCTAGGCTCTGGAATAATCGGATACCTGTTCGAATCCATTGTGCAACTTAGTTCTGAGTCTCAGCCATGACACAGTGTGTTTCTTAAAAAAAATAAGCGGGAGCGTTTTCCCAAAAGGCTTTCCACATTCCTCCTGGTGAGTGATATAAAACAGCGTTGGCAGTGCCCTGAAAACAAATGCCCTGTTTCTTAACTGCTATGACTCCAGAAACACCAACGATGTAATGAATTGATTTTATTTTATTTATTATTGTCATGTGTATTAGTATACAGTGAAAAGTATTGTTTCTTGCGTGCTGTACAAAGCATACCATTCATAGAGAAGGAAATGGGAGAGTGCAGATTGTAGTGTTACAAACATAGCCAGGGTGTAGAGAAAGATCAACTTAATGCGAGGTAGGTCCATTCAAAAGTCTGATGGCAGCAGGGAAGATGATCTCGAGTTGGTTGGTATGTGACCTCAGACTTTAGTATCTTTTTCCCGACGGAAGAAGGTGGAAGAGAGAATGTCCGGGGTGCGTAGGGTCCTTAATTCTGCTGGCTGCTTTGCTGAGGCAGCAGGAAGTGTGGACAGAGTCGATGGATGGGAGGCTGGTTTACGTGCTCGGTGCCCACTCTACAAATCCATTCGTCCCTGATCTTTCCCCATAACCTTGCATATTGAATCATTGTCTTTCTACAGTCACAGTCTGAACCCTACTGTTGCATTGGGAATATTGACTACTGCTCTGGTGATAAAAATTTGGAGAGAACATCTTGCGTTTCTTCTTGATGTATTGCTTTCCACTTATGTTTACCAAAGTGCAATGCAGAATGCCTCAGCCAGCAGACAAGACATCTTCCGGTAGGCCTTTGCTCGAATAACTTTGCACCCAGAGCAGTAGGGGAACTATTTCCCTGTGAACTATAACTTAATTCAGGCTCACAGGACCCAAATGGTCAGGAAATCTCTGGTATTGTGGCCTGAATTTCCAAAATGCAATCTTAGCAGCTGAGTGAAAACTTGCAAAAATCAGTTCTTTTACTTCTAGTTTGTACGTCTCTCAACAACTCTCAATCATTGATATTGGAAACTCAGCTGTCAAAGCCAGGAAACCACAACACATTGCACTGATGCATCAGGTCTCATTTGGTGAGACGGAATTTTTCCATTTTATTGCAGTGTGGCAGTGGGCGGGAAAAGTAACATTGAAGCCATCGGCCTCAGTGGCGGTTTTCTCCACCGTATGGTGAGGAACTTCGGGAAGAAAAATCCAAGGGGCCAGTCCCACCAGCAACTTAGTTTTTTAAAGATCGGGGCACCATTTTTAAAGGCCATCCTAATACAAAAAGTAAAGATCAACCCTCCCCCAGCACCTATCTACTCACGCGACCTCCACCCCACACAATCCCCCTGCACCCCGACACAGGTCCCTGGTCCTGCCCCTCTCCCCCCCGAGCGATGCACTCACCTCAACTCCTCTGATGGGTCTAGTCACCTGGTGCATGCTGTGGGAGACCAGCCGTAATTCACATCTGCATGCCCTCACGTCAACGTGAAGGGGGTGGGGGGTGGTTATCAGGTGTGGAGGTCTAATAAAAGCAAAATACCGTGGATGCTGGAATCTGAAACAAAAACAGAAAATGCTGGAAAATCTCAGCAGGTCTGACAGCATGTAGTGTGGAGAGAATAGAGCCAATGTTTTGAGTCTAGATGACCCTTCGTCAGAGCCAAGGTCACAGGATGTCTGATAATTAGATTTAAATTTATTCTAAAGGAGATCCTGACCTTCGACACCGGGACCTGTGTTATGCCCTGGTGGGGGGGCACAATTGTGACGGGATTGCTGCTTATGTATAATGTGATCTGGGCCTCTCATGGGATTTTGTGCTTCCGTTGCCTTTCACACCGATGCAGATGGCAGCGGAAAATCCCAACTTTATTTCTTTGTTATTTATGATACCACAATATTGTTTTGGTCAATGAGACCAAGTTGTAGTGGTTAACTTTTCCCAGATATCTGAAGAGTTGTTCTAGAGCAAGAAGGATGAGAATATTGCTCAAACTTAGAAATGGTGGCATTTTTTAAATAGCCATTTCTTTTTCTACCATTTGGTAAGAGAAGAAAATTTCCTGCACTGTTGACAGAATTGGAAAATAAAGTGTATAAAGTAATATTCTTGAGAATCTTGTATCAGCTTGCGTACGATATTTTACAATTTCTTTTATTTGTTCATGGGTTGTGGGCATCGCTGACTGAGCCAACATTTATTGTTGATCCCTAATTGCCCTTGAAGGGGCAGTTAAGAGTCAACCCACTGCTGTGGATCTGGAGTCACTAGGTAAGGACGGCAGATTTCCTTCCCTAAAGGACATTAGTGAACCAGATGGGGTTTTTTTTTACAATAATCGACAATGGTTTCATGGTCATCAGTCAGATTTGTAATTCCAGATTTTTAAAAAAATTCAAATTTCACCATCTGCAATGGCAGGATTTGAACCTGTGACCCCACAGCATTACTCCGGTTTTCTGGATTACTAGGCCAGTTGCAATACCACTATGGGGCGACATGGTGGCACAGTAGTATGGGGTGGCACAGTGGTTAGCACTGCTGCTTCACAGCCCCAGGGACCCGGGTTCGATTCCTGGCTTGGGTGACTGTCGGTGTGGAGTTTGCACATTCTCCCCGTGTCTGCGTGGGTTTCTTCCAGGTGCTCCTGTTTCCTCCCACAGTCCAAAGACGTGCAGATCAGGTGCATTGGCCATGCTAAACTCTCCCTCAGTGTACCTGAACAGGCGCCGGACTGTGGCGACTTGGGGATTTTCACAGTAACTTCATTGCAGTGTTGATGCAAGCCTACTTGTGACTAATAAATAAACTTTTTAACTTAAACAATGCCTCCTTTAACACACATCATGTTTGTGGGGAACCTAGTGCTAAATTATTCATAAACAATGATGATGTATAATTCTTCAGGCTTATCATTTTTAAGTAAGAGTTTAAATTATAGCATTTTTCCTTGCAGAAGCAATGGTGAATACATTGCATCCTGAAACTAAGTAATGCTGCTTTTATTTGAAATATGCTAAATAAGCCTTTTCTGCCCATCCAACATCATGAGGCAACTTTACAAAAATATCAACTCGCTAATTCTGTAATATAATTGCAATAAAAGTTAAACACTGGGGTTCTTCTCTCATCTTACAGTTAAAGAGGAAGCTTTTAGGAATTGTCTTAAAGAAAGTAATATCAAGAAACAGAGTGGCAAGATATTTCAGAGCCAGTGGCTCAAACAAGTGAATGGTGGAGTAATTAAAATTGGTTTACACAAGAGGCCAGAATTAAAGGAGCACAGATATCTTGAAGGGTCGTGGGGGCGAAGGAGGTTGCAGAGCTAAGGAGGAGTGAGGCCATGGAGGGATTTGAAAAGGATAAGAAATCTACACTCAAAACATTGCTTGACTGGGTGCCAATGTACATCAACGAGCATGAAATCCATAGAATCCCTACAGTGCAGGAGGCCATTAGTATCAGGGGGATTAACAGGGTAAATACATGGGACTGTTGTCGGTGCAGGCTTAATGGGCCGAATGGCCTCCTTCTGCACTGTAGGGTTTCTATGATCCTCCCATTTCATGGTCCAGCATCTCATGTTACGAGGCAACAAGAGGGTAATGTCTGTAATTAATAACAAATGAGATCCCGTTAGGTCATGATGTGTATTGTTATTGGCTAGAGTTAATGACAGGATGATTATTGACTGATTTGTATTAATGTTTATTGGATTATTTCTACCGGGAAGGTGGGAGAAATTATTTTGTAACTGTATAATAGTCCTTGCGAGGACTTTGATTAGCAGTGATATCGGGCGGCCCACATCTCCTATCTGGACTGCTGAACTTCATATCATTCTCCCATTCGATTGTTTGCTTAAATAAAGTCACGTCTTGAAAATCAGTACACTGCATTTCATGAGCCTTTGTATAGCTTAAGTTTGAGCAATACATAGCCTCAAGGAAAGACCTCACCACTGGCATGATCTACAACAATAAGATGAATAGCACAAGCCTGTAAGGTGGTCATAGGGGAAATTTATTCTGGTTCATATAGGTAATGGGAGAGACTGAATGATCAGAACCAGTAGATATTAGGACTGTTGAGATCTTTCACTTTCTTTTAATTCTTACCCATTATAGGTAGCGAAGTAGCACTTTGGTTCTTGGAATGCAAGAATATTTACTGCAGATGCCTCATTAAATTGGGCATTCCAAAAAGAGTGACAACTGAAAGCAGGAGGTGATACATAAATCCACCCGAGGCCTACAGGAATCATCAAGAGAGCTACAAATAATTCTCTACAAAAATTTTGAACACAAGGGGTGGAATTTGCCGTACCGTCCGCCACAGGAATCGTGGCGGGCAAGGGACAGACCATACAGAGGTCTGTTGATGTTGGGCAGGATTTTCTGGTTTTGGGGTGAGTGCAACTGGAAAATCCTGCCCAAGAATGCAATAAATAGGAGCTGGAGTAGACCATACAGCTCTGCCATTAAATACAACCATGGCTGATCATGGGCTTCAACTCCCATTTTTCCACCCACTCCCCATATCCCTGAATTCCCTGAGACACCAAAAATCTGTCTATCCCAGTCTGATACATATTGAACTATGAAGCATTGGCTATCCTCTGGGCTAGATAATTCCAAAGATTCAGAACAGTTTGAGTGAAGTAATTTCTCAGTCCTAAATGATGTAGTGTTTATGCGACTAATAGCAGTCATCTTTATGCATGTGGAAATCAAAAAGCAACTTCTGTGCAATTAAATGCAGAAATTCAGGAATTGGCGGGAGGCCCAATATTCAATTTCAAACCGGTGGGAATTTCCCGCAAGAACTTCCACTGATGACCGCCATGGCAGATTGGGAATCCTGCTGAGACAGGCGTGAAATTGATTTGCATCCCGATAATGAGATTCCGATGAAGGCCTGACCAGAATTTTCCCCATACATCTGACTCTCGATTACACCACAACCTCAGAGTTTTGAATGGATGACCCAGAGGTTTCCAGCTATTGTTCCTCTTCCCTTTGGGTGCCTGAGAGCCCTGGTCTGACTCCTTGAGGGGAGGAGTGCTGAACTACCCCATTCGCCTCTTGCGTTGCCACTGAATGAACTCACCCATGGCAATGTTGTGCAGGTCTGTGCACATCTTCACCTTCTACTGGACCGGGATCTTCATGGCAGCTGCCACCC
Source organism: Mustelus asterias (assembly GCF_964213995.1). NCBI lineage: Eukaryota > Metazoa > Chordata > Chondrichthyes > Carcharhiniformes > Triakidae > Mustelus > Mustelus asterias. The sequence continues at coordinate 118,587,734 of NC_135803.1, read as the reverse complement.
TCCCCATGGAGATCTCGATACGTGCACATGGGCACCACTTCATCATTGAGTAGATGGATGGACTTCTCTGACTCAGATAGAACTTTGTTGAGGGCATCCAACAGCTCTGCCTGATATTCCCCCACCTCTGCTGACTCTCCACCATTGGACCCTGACATAATGGAGAGTTTGTGGATTCTGTGACCATGGATGAGATTGACCCTGGCAGAGCAAATAAGGTCATTGGTCCTCTTGTGGCACTGGGTTGCAGATCTCCTGTTTTTGGCTTATAGGCACATAACAGGAGGAGGCCATTCAGCCCATCGAGCCTGTTCTGCCATTTTAGAAGATAGATCTGTGACCTAACTCCATATACCTGCCTTTGGTCCATATCCCTTAATACCTTTGCTTCACAATAAAAAAAGCTATCTCAAGATTTAAAGATAGTAATTGATCTATTTCTCTCTCTGAAGTTCTCTTTCCTCATCCCTTTCCTCAACTGCTAACTGCTCTCTCTGAAGTTCAAATTCAAACATTTGCATTTCTATCTCTTGCAACCTTTCCCTCTCTTTTTTCCTGCTCCCCTTTTTCCATGCGCACATTTTAATTTATCTCTATATATCTTTCTTTTTCTTTTCCTTTTCTTTTAATTTGAGTCATTTCAGTTCTATTTTTTTTCAAGTTCAAGCTGCCTCATTTGCAACTGAAGTTGTATTACCTCTAGCTGTGACGCACTAGTTCCAGGTATCTCTTCCAACTCTAAATGCTGGGTAAGTACTTTAAGCATATCAGCCTTACAAAACTCCACTTTTATTTCTACTTTCACTTCATCTTCTATCTCCCTCAGTTTAGCCTCAGTAAAAGATATCAAATACTCCACAGTTACAAATTCCACTCCGAGAAAGGTCTCCGTAATTGCCAGAGCGTTTTGCAGTCAAACCACTTTAAAATCCCTCAATACAAAACTCCTAAGTTCAATGTTTCACTTGTACTCCTATCCTTTAACTTCACAAACTCCAATTCACATCAGGAATTTTAATACCCTGCAAAGAGCCCCCAAATTTGTTATAACCATTGCAGATGTTATTTGCTGAGCAAGTCAAACCCTGGAGGAAAATTTGCCTTACTGATTATAACCCCTTTTGTATTCTGAAAGTGAGGAGAAACCTACTGATTCCAGGAGCATGAAATTCCAGTAACACTTCCAGTATTTTAAAAATTAAAAGATTAACAAGAAGAAAATAAAATTTAAGCACACAAGATTAAAGTTACAGTTATAACAATCTTACGAAACCTTCCTACCAAAAACTCAGTCAGAAGTAAATGCCTTCTTGGCAACAATCTGTTGCATATTTTTACCTCTAAAGATCTCCAGTAAATTTTGCAGTTTGAATTGAGACAGAGCAAAGTGCTTAAAAATGTGCGGCCACATCCCAAGGTGAAGGTGTGAAACCAAAAAAATCACTCTTGGGAGTGTGAAGAGCGAGGCATCAAAATCCGTAATATACTCCAAGGCAAAACTGCTGTCCCTTTAGTAAATGTGTGCCACATAACTTTTTAAACACTTCCACTATGCTGTACAAATCCAAGAAAATTCAGACACATGAGTATTTTCTGAAACAAAGATTTTTCTGATTTTGGATGGCTGCATCAGGTTTCGCACTCTCTTACAACTAGTCCCAGGATATCTTCCCCACACAGTCAACAAAAACTTAGTTCAACATCTCCCCATAAATATCCTTTTCACCTTCAATTTCATTGTCCTCAGCACCTCTTCAAAGTGAACTTTTCCAAAATACAAAAAACTTTCAAAATTTCTTACTACCGCTAATTTTGGGTCAAATAAAATTTAATAACTTTCCCTTTTTACTTATGAAAACTTTAAGTTGTAAAAATTCCTAACTTCCCTTTGAAATTTAACAGCTGGAAAGCATAGTCCTATCTATCTCCTAATGCAATTTTTAAAAAATAGAAACTAACCTACATACTTATAAATCCACATCCCCATGACCTTTTATTACAAATGTATGCATTTAGCACCTTTATCTCTTTTATCTCTCAACTCTCCCAGACAAGTTGTCTCTATTAACCTTTCTCCAGCTTAATTAAGTCATTTACATTCACAAACACCAAGCACACACACCCTTCTTTACAGAACATAATATTCCCCCCCAAATATTAAAAAAATCATATCCATCCTCACACTTGCAATCTTTCAAATAGCAGCCTCGCCTTGAATCATTTCACCCATTGTGCATTTCACAAGGTTTTGGGTGTGTTTGTCTTTGCCATCCATTGTTTCAATAACGATTACTTTGCATTTTAATGACTCTTCCGAAAACAGTTACTGAATTTAATGGGTATCTGGATTATAGGAAGTGCCTCGCTCGTCACACTCCCAAGAATGATTTGCTGGTTTCACACCTTCACCTTGCAATGTGGCCGTGTATTTTTAAGCATTTTGCTGTCTCAATTCAAATTGCAAAATTTCCTGTAAGTTGAAAGTTAACAAATTATATTTTCAAAAATAAAGGGACTTTGCAATAATGTTTCATGGTACTGTTAATGTCTCTTTCGCAAATGGGCAAAAGAACAGAAAATCATTGGGAAAAGATGAAGAGAAACATTTATGATACAGAAATAGTTTGTAACCCTAAGAGGCCAAGAGCTCTACTTGCCAAAAAGACAGCTATGGAAAACTAAAGAGGTAAGAGACGACATAGAACTAAAAAAAATACAAAAATACAGAAAAAAACACAGATGGGGAAGAAGAGCCAAAGGTGACAAAGCAGAAAGAAAGATTTGAAGCAAGAAAACATACCAGCAAAGGATATCAAACTCAGCACAAAATGAGGGTGATCCAGAGAAATGTGGATCCTTTGAAAACTGATGATGGTGATATTGTCATTAAAAGAATTACAGAGCTATGGAAAAAAAGCAAAATTGGATTCATTGAACCAGTCTGCCAAAAAGCCTGCACAAGCACAATGGATCAAGGAGTCACTTTGTGTGCATATCCATGCCAGACTCACTCTGTTCATTCCCTATTCTAAACCAATTTCGTCAGTAAACTGGTCAATTTGAACTCATTACAGAAATCCCTACTTCATGTTTAAACAGTAATCTTTTGAGCAGAATTTTGTCAAGTTCTTTTCGGGTGTCAAAAGTATACTGTGTCATACTGCTACCTGCAGTCCACTTCAAAGATCAGCATCTTTGATTGGGAATGGAAGAAAAAGAGAAAAATTGCTGAGAGAAAAAAAATCCTGGAAAACCTTTAAAGGGTTGTAAATATTTCAAGGCATCCAATTTTGATTACAACAGATGGCAACCATGTAGATGGATCCCCTTTTTCCAATGGCTAGGCAAAAAATTCAAGATGTTTTTAACCACTGTACATAATTTCATAATAAGTAACTCAACTAACAAGGGAACTTTAAGGAAGAAGCACTCGAGCGTCTTAAAGTGCCTCTCTTGGGAACAAAAACCTGCTCTCATTTACTTTTCAAACGCATCCATCGTTGAAAGTATTTTATTCATATTTGGAAGATACATGATGCTACAGGAATTAGCCACAGGAACAGATTTGTATTCACTTGCTTGTACAGAGATAGTTGGTTTCACAATTATTTAAAACACTGTAAACATGTAACGAGCCACAAAAGGATGAAATGACAGTATGACTTTGACAGTCATTATCTAACCTGATGTAAATCAGTTTGACAAAAAAGAAAATAAATGGTGACAAGAGAAACAAAACTGTTTGAAATCTAAGTTTTAATCTAGGATTGTGTGCCCACTGCAACAATACCAACAGTACAACAAATTCACATGCTAATTTCTGGGCATCTCCAGACTGAGCTGGGTGCAGGTTTACTACCATGGCAATGTTGAAGTTTAAGGCTTTTAAGACAGCACCAATTTGCTTAAGTATAAGGTCTGTTGCTGTAAAAGCAGTGGTGCTGTTTTAATCAATTTGACATTAAGGCAATGGTGAAACTCTCTAGCAATAACTGAAGAATTACAAAGATGTTCAAGAAATATTTTGTGATTATTCAAATTTCACAGATCTAAAAAGCTCTTATTTTTCATAGAAATTCCACATTAATCATTGACATTAATATGCAGGGACTGTCTGAAGTAAGCACATATTTCAATTCATTTGTAAAAAGTACACAACATTTACCCTTATCTATAAATCCATCCCTGAAGTACAATTTGTATAAATGTATTGGTAGTTATTTATGTTTTTCCAGTCATTGTGTGAAATATAAAATTCTAAAATTAGTGGAAACCCATGATTGGGGATTACAGTATAAAGAATATCATTGATTCAAAACTTCCTTCAATTGGCTATTTTGGAGCCATGCTGGCAACTGCCTTCTGAGCTGCTTCTTCCAGGTTGCTGGCAGAAGTGATTGGCAGTCCACTCTCATCCAGGATGCGCTTGGCTTCATTAACATTGGTTCCTAGAAACAGAAGGGGAACAGACAGTGATGAATGACAGATTAAAATTTCATCAGTCTGAACCAATAGACTCTGCAATTTAAAGTAATGCCCGGATGGGAATTGCATTTATGTAAGATAAACAAAATATATTGATTTGCTAACTAGCTAAGTTACTAAAAGAAACTGATCCGCACTTCTTTCTATCATGCTTCAGAAAATTAGATTGTATGCTGATTCATACTGCGCTGTGCAAAAATATATGTTAAATGTAAGTTGGGGTTGAGGAGCATGTTGCCTGCAACACTCAAATTCTGGGCCCACAAAAACTTGGCCCCAAATAAATTTTTACCCCAACATCTCACGTCTTCCAATATGATCTGGGACTATTATCATCTCTACAAAGAAGAGCAATGGAGACTGGAATGAGGTAAGTGCCTGGCTTTTAGGGTGGAAAGGATTGGGCTTCCTAGCGAGATTGGGTCAGGGGGAGGATTGTGGAGGCCAGGCTTTGAGGACCAAAGAGGGGAGATTACATTTTGGAGGTGGGGAAGGTACCCCTGATGCGCACAGGACCCCAATCCCCCCCCCACCCCACACACAATTGATGTACCCCTGCCTTTTCAAAAAGGCCATTTGCATTTTGGCCCACCTGCCACTGCTGTGTTTCATGGCAGCAGAGATAGATTGAAGCTTTTAATTGTCACTTAACTGGCAGTTAAGGATCTCAGTAGACGGCTTAGTGTACACCTTACCCAGCTCCAGGTCAGAGATGGGGGCAGGAAGGAGATGGGCTGGCCACCCTTCATATTTTATGTGCCTCTCCCATCCCTCACAGAAAACATGTCTGGTTTGGGGAGATAGGTCAGTAAAATTCAGCTCAATATTTAGGGCTTTCAAAGATGTCAAGGTGCCAATATTGGTGTAACTTCATTTTTTCTATTTGCCAATACAGTGTTAATACAGCACTACAATAAATTACATTTTGATGAATCAGACATCAAGAAAACAAACTTTTACCCCTTCACCATAAACTGAATTGTTGAGTGAGAGAACCTGTTCAGCAAGATGGAGGAGATTGTTCAGGTCTCTGTTCGAGGAAGAAGCAAAGAACTCTCAGGCCATTCTGGTGAGGAATGCAGGTGTAGAGGGATTGGACATCCATAGTGAAGAAGAGGCAGTTTGGGACAGGGATCTGGAAGTTGTTGATATGGCGTAGGGCATCAGAGGAATCGTGGATGTAGGTGGGAAGGGTCTGGACAAGAGGAGAGAGAATGGGGTCAAGATAAGAGGAAATGAGTTCAGTGGGGTAGGAACAGGCTGACACGATGGGCCTAGCGGGGCAGACCTGTTTGTGGATTTTGGGAAGGAGGTAGAAGCGGGCAGTTTGGGGTTGGGAGACTGAGGCTGGAGGCTGTGGAGGGAAGATCTCCAGAGGAGATTAGATCAGTGACAGTGCTGGAAACAGTGACTTGATGTTTGGTGGTTGGGTCATGGAGGAAGCGTCCGAGAGTTGGCACTCAACCTCTGCGAGGTAGAGGTCAGTACGCCAGAGAACACCAGCATCACCCTTGTTGGTGGGTTTGATGACAAAGTCAGGGTTGGACCTGAGAGAGCGAAGTGCAGCAAGTTCAGAAGGAGACAGGTTATAGTGGGTGAGAGGAGCTGAGAAACTGAGACAGCTGATGTCACGCCGATAGTTCGCAATAAAAAGATCAAGAGCTGGTAAGGGGCCAGAAGGAGGGGTCCAGGTGGAAGGAGTATGAAGGTGGGTGAAAGGATCTGCTGAATGGGGGGAAGGACTCCTGCCCAAAGAACTGAGCACGGAGATGAAGGCGGCGGAAGAAGAATTCAGCATCATGTCAAGATAAAAGCAAAATACTGGGGATGCTGGAATCTGAAACAAAAGCAGAAAATGCTGGAAAGTCTGAAAAACACTGGCTCGTCATTTCAACTGCAGGAAGTTGAACACCTTGCCTTCTGCATGTCACTTCTATGCAGTTGTAAATCTGAAGGCACACACTGCTCTTCGCAGGTAACTTAATTGGGGAAAGGAACTTAATTATGGCTGGATTACTTTTTAATGAGCATATGTGACATGCAAAAGGGCATCCTGATATTTTCCATCAGAAAACTCAACCCGCCTTCAGGTTTCCCTGATCTAAATAGTTTAGTTCCATTCCACTGTCAGGAAGTCAATTTTTTGCCTCCGACTCAATTAAGTTTCCCCTCCTGCCATTCTTCCCACTCCCATGAGCAGCGTAAGATTCCGCCCTCCATTTTGTTATGCAACAGCTCATTACATTTTGCACAGATTTTTAAACTGAGTCCCTAACTTCAGATTTGTGAATGTTTCTGTATTTATTTACTTTGTAAAACATTATTTTTGCTTCAATATGTTGATATAAATTTTCTGCAATTTGGTACTCTTCTTTTTTTAGGAATTAGCAATCAGGGAGTGCCTCAGTATGTATCGGGGCCCCAGGACTCTGAAGAAATGGGGCGGCACGGTAGCATAGTAGGGCGGCACGGTAGCATAGTGGTTAGCACTGTTGCTTCACAGCTCCAGGGTCCCGGGTTCGATTCCCGGCTCGGGTCACTGTCTGTGTGGAGTTTGCACATTCTCCTCGTGTCTGCGTGGGTTTCCTCCGGGTGCTCCGGTTTCCTCCCACAGTCCAAAGATGTGCGGTTTAGGTTGATTGGCCAGGTTAAAAAAAAAAAATTGCCCCTTAGAGTCCTGGGATGCGTAGGTTAGAGGGATTAGTGGGTAAAATATGTGGGGGTAGGGCCTGGGTGGGATTGTGGTCGGTGCAGACTCGATGGGCCGAATGGCCTCCTTCTGCACTGTAGGGATTCTATGATTTCTATGAAATGGAATGGATGTGCTTCAGGAACTGTATGACATGGAAAAGGTAAGTTTAGTTTTTTAAAAATTCCTGCAGAGTCTGGAGGAACAGACTCCTAACGGCTGCGACTGAACCCTTTCCTGTTACTTACCTAACAGCTGCTGATAGTGGGGTTAGTAGCCTGAAATTCATCTGCTGAAATGTAGATGAGTGATAGGCACTAATAACTGACATAGAACATCAACATGAATTCTGAGACCCAATTTTAGTCTTGCCTTGGACTTCTTAGTTAGGGAATGTGCTGCCTGCATAACATAGTTTCTGGACCCCAAAACAGGCACAGACAAATTTCAATCCCAAGGTATTCCTTCATCTCTCTCCTCACTCTCACATAGAGCTGTATATACCATAATTTTCAATTTCTCAATCTTTAAGATTTTTGGAGATAGTTCTTGCCAAAGATGTGCCAATTTCAGTGTATTGTTTCTATTTGCATCAGTAGAGTTAAACACAGTACTGTAGTAAATCATTATGCTTGGAAAAATCAGGCAAATAAATTTTTGTCCCTTCATTATAAAATTGAGTACGCATTTCCATCAGCAAGAGCCACATTTTTGAGTAATAGGGTTCTAAAATATATTTCTTTCATCACATAGGCAAAGCGAACCTGTGCACTTTCACAAGGAAGCCTTTAACAAAGTGCAATAAGTTTATCTTGGGGTAAAAGGTCAGTCCAACGTTTGAGCCTTTGGGTATAAATGCATACTTGTACTCCAAAAGAACACCACTCAGAACATAAAGAGCAAAAGAAAAAATGTCTGTAAATCATGAAAGACATTCATAAAGAATGTCACTGTTGTCGAAGTCTCAAGTGGCTCACAAAAGACAAATATACACTTGGATAAGGTACGGTTAATCAATGGACAAGTCAACAGTCAATCCCAGTCTACAGGCTGGTATTCTTTCAGTAAAGAAGCAGGCTTACTGAACCAAGTCAGATTTAGTATTTTGGCTGATACTCTGACTACCTGGTTAACTACAAGGCATTGTCACGACTTTAGAATAATTGTTCAAAAGTAGGTGGTGTAGCAAAGTGAAGTTTTTGGGACTTCAAAGCTTCATTCATGCAGGACAGTGAAGCTTTGAAGAAATTGGCTGCTGGGGAGAGAGGATTATGGTTGAGGAAAGCCAAACAAAGAGGCAAAAGGGACTTCAAAGTCCAGTAAAATGAACAAGTTTTAAAACACTGCTACAATCATTGTTGGAAACATTTGGGGGAATTTATTTCTAGTTTCAGCACAACGTATTTTGTTTCCATATACCTAACTCCATGAGCGAGAAAAGCATTAACATTCACAACAGTGATCCAAAGGCTCTTTCCACTTGAAGCGCTTTTGCTATTAACCTTTGATCTTGCATTAGGTTTTTTTAAAAAGGAATTTCCACAATATTGCTGTTGGGCTGGCAGAAAGGTCAGTATCACTTCAGGAAAAAAAACCTTTGCATTTTTAGGTGTGTCCTTGCTGTTGTCATATTTAGGTTTGGGGGTTTTAGTACAGCTTTATGAATAATACTTAGAAATAAAGCCACAACAGTTTAATTTTATTACTGATGAGATCTAATAAAATCACAACATTTTAATTTTATTATTGATGAGATCAATCTCTTAAAGGAGATCACATTCTTCTTGCAGATCTATGGTATTAAAGCGATCCTATAAATTAGTTTAGATTAGGGAATGAATCACATTCCGCTGCTTTAGGTTATTATGTACTTGGGTCATCAACCAACCAACTTCCATACCTTAAGTTGAATATTAATAACATTCCTTGTAATATTTCTTATGGTATCAAAGCTGTAATTAGTGAAATCGTTGGATTGCCTGAAAGTCATGTGATATTGGAGTGACAAAGACAGCAGACTATGTCACTCTAAGTCTGGAATCATGCCAATGGAATCAGAGAATTAGATTACTAAACCACCATGAATCTGAATTTGGTATCCAAACAAGATTTACATTATATTTCCCCAAGATTAAAATCTCATAGTGCAGTTTGAATAATCAACATATAAAGAGAGGATAACAAAACTCTAAGAGGGTGATCTGCAAAGAGAAAATTGCTGAGTGAATTCAGACTACATGAACAAAAAGCAAGATGGAAAAATATAAGATTTGAGGTTGTAGCCTGGGGAAAGATGATGTAACTGGTCAGACCAAGAAAGAATGCAGGGAAATAAAGTGGTAGAAATTCATTGCACTAGATTGTTATTAATTGGCTATTGCAAAGGAAAACAACTTTTATACAGCAATAGCACTTTCCATTAACTCAGGATGGCCTGTAACATTTTACAACCATTGAGCAACTTCTGAAAATGTGATGACGTTGTTGTAACGTAGGAAACATAGCAGCAAAATTGCATGTCACAAAGCCCACAAACATCACTCAGATAATGGCCAGATAATTTGAGAGATGTTGTTTGAGGGATAAATATTAGCCAGGATGTTAGCAGATCCCTGCTCTTTTTCAGAGTTTGGGATCTTTTACATCCATTTGACAGGGCTTTAACTTAATGGGTCATCTGAAAGTTGGCACCTCTGACAGTGCAGCACTTCCTTAATATTGCATTGAAATAGTAGTGGATTACATGCTTCAGTCCCTGGGGAACCCGCAGGCTTCTGACTTGGAGGTGAAAGTGCTACCACAGAGTGAAGGCGGACACCATATGGTATGCACAACCTAAAAAGAGATGATGAGAGAAAGGTATAAAAATACAAAAGTCTTTGTAATCTTTTTGTGGCATGCTTTAAAAATTCTGCAAAACTTAGTAAGATGTTAATCCAATCACGGTTAACAATAACCTGCTTACAATGGACAAGTAAATATTTTATGCAAATAAAATTATTGATCTGGATTTGCAACCCCACATAGGCTGTGTCAATGCTAATTGTTCTGCTCATCATGCATTGTAGACTCAGTTCTCCTTGGTCTTTACTTCACTAGTTGATAGATTTATGCCTCAATTAGGGCTGGACTAACAGAAGTGGAAAGAGGCTAAAGATCAAACCTTTCAGAGACTGAAGGCACAATCTCAGAGATGACATTACATTACATTAAGCATTACATCAACAAACCTGCCTTGTGTGCATCAGTGACTAAGGAGCTTCAATGATCTCTACCCGTATTGGATTGTCAGATGCAATCTTTCTATGCACCACTAGTACCAGCATCACAAGACCCTTTTAGCCATGGTCAGAAACTAAGGCAATCTTTAAAAAAAAGCAGCAGTGTGACTACTTTGAAAAGGTATTTCATGTCAGTATGCTGAATAAGCATTGATCTAATTAACTTTTTGGGGCTGTGTGATGAGGAGGTGCAGATTTGGCTCCTCCTAACCTTGAGAAAGGGGCAAGAAAAGGCAGGTTTATAAAGTAAAATCCTGAAGATTCTGGAGGGGGGGGGGGGGGGGGTGGGGGGGGGGGGAGGAGGAGAGAAAGAAACAAAGAGACAGAGAAAGCACTGTTTCAGTTGCTAACTTTTATCATTGTTACTGATTATGCGCAATCCAGAAGCGCATTTGAAGTTATGCCTTGAAGTTGAAGACCCTCTTGTCCAGTGATAACCTGAGCTTAATAAACACAGTAAGAAGTTTAACAACACCAGGTTAAAGTCCAACAGGTTTATTTGGTAGCAAAAGCCACACTAATTGGGATTAAGGTGTGGCTTTTGCTACCAAATAAACCTGTTGGACTTTAACCTGGTGTTGTTAAACTTCTTACTGTGTTTACCTCAGTCCAACGCCGGCATCTCCACATCTTAATAAACACAACAGGCTAATCTAGATGTTTTCTATTCTGGAATGAACAGCACCATATATGTGGATATCATAGCAGCAAGCACATGACCATCCAAGCACAAAACTAGCAGAATTTCAATAGTTACATCCTCCCCCACAAGTGGCACAATTAGACAGAGCTGCTGAGCTGATAATAGCTCAGACTCGCAGTATAAAGAGGACCAAAACATAATGATTAATAATGCATGCATGAAAATCTTTCATTTGCATACATACTTGTCACATCACTCAAAAACATCTCATAGCAATACACTTCAGACATACAATGAATTATTCTGAAATGCAGCAATTTTTCTTACACAGGTGAAGCAAGCTCACACAAACTGCAATGAGCTGAAGGGTTGATTAATCTGTTCTTGATGTTGTGGGCTGAGGCATGAATGTTGTTTAAAACACTGAGAAACTCTCTGTCGTTCTTTGATTAGTGTTGAGAGTTTTTAATATCTACTTGCACCATTGACATTGAGGTACAATCTCAGTTTGCATCCAACAGTACAATATCTCCTTGATACTTTGGAGTGTATTTGAACTCAGAGTATCTTATTGGTTTACTTAGCTTGGTTTAAGCATAAATAGACCAACTTCTGTCTTTGTTCAACTCAAGAAAACCTGTCTGATTGGTGCTCTTATGATCCCAATACGTTAACAGTCAAGTTCTCATTGAATTGGCAAGTGTAATCTATTTAAAACACAATAACCTGTTGCAGTCAAACTAGGAGGAAGAGGAAAGCCATTCATGTGGTTGTAACAGAAATTTGGGGTCTTGACATCCAGGTTAAATCCACAGACAAATGAGAGAAATTGGAAGTGAGGGACCAAATTGATCCCTAAGAGTAATTTAAAAACTCCAATACAAGGTGGCACAGTGGTTAGCACTGCTGCCTCACAGTGCCAGGAACCCGGGTTAGTGCTCAGGTCAATGTCTGTGCGGAGTCTGCACATGCTCCGTGTCTGCATGGGTTTCCTCTGGGTCCTCCGGTTTCCTCCCACAGTCCAAATTCTCTCTGTGTACCTGAACAGGTGCTGGAGTCTGGTGACTTGGGAATTCTCACAGTAACTTCATTGAAGTGTTAATGTAAGCCTACTTGTGACACTAATAATAAATAAAAATAATACAGGTTTTCTTATGGTTTACAGTTCTAGAAATTACATTACAAGCCAGTACCATCCTAGAACAAAATGAGTTAACTTGGGACAGTTTAGAAGCCCATCTATACAAGAGTTAAAGATTTAAAGGTATTTAAAGATAGATTTTCGACCAAAAGCTGGGAAATCTAAAATCCTAAAACTTGTGGCCAACCATTTTGAAATTGAACTCGAAGAACCAGAGACAGGCATAGGATCTGAAATCAACTAGCAAGCCTTAGCAAAACTACAGCTAGAACAATGGAGACTAGAGCTGGAATACCAGGAAAGGAAGAGAGAGAGAGACAAGAATGAAAGTAGGAGGGGAAATTCCAGTTAAAACAACTTGAACCGGGAAGACCACTGTACCCAGTTAAGGCACTCCTAGTGAGGAAAATGCCGCGAGCTCAGATCCAAGTTCTAAGCTCTTAAAGATCTCCCAGTTGATACCAATCAGCCTCCCATCCATTGACACTGTCTACACTTTCCGCTGCCTCGAAAAACTGCAGCCAGCATAATCAAGGACCCTACACATCCCAGACATACTCTCTTCCATCTTCTTCCATTGGGAAAAAGATAGAGGACATGTACCAATCGACTCAAAAGCAGCTTCTTTCCTGCTGCCATCTGACTTTTGAATGGACCTACCTCACATTAAGTTGATCTTTCTTTACACCCTAGCTATGACTGTAACACTACATTCTGCACCCTTTCCTTTTCTTCCCTATGTACAGTGTGCATTGTCTGTAAAGTGCGCAAGAAACAATACTTCTCACGGTATACCAATACATGTGACAATAAAAAATCAAATTGAAATCAATGTTTGATGAAGGAGATGTGGAAGCATTTTTCATCTCATTTGAGAAGCTTGCAAAACAGCTGAAGTGGCCAGTGAGAGATGAACTCTGTCACTGCAAAGCAAGTTAACAGGAAAGGCCCATGAGGTTTATTTCTTACAGTTTGATGAGAGTTTGTCAAATTATGAGATGATCAAGACTGCTAGCTTAAGTACATACAAGCTGGCGATGGAAACATATGGCCAAAAGTCTGAACTCTCCAAAGATAGTCCAAACAAACTTACATCAAAAGGGTTAAGTAACTTGTTTTCGAACGGTGGATATAGGTGCGCATTACAGTCCACAGTGTTGAAAAAGACCAAGGTCGAGCCTGCTGAATTCAAAGTGACTAAGGCAGGGCCAGGGAAAAGCAAAATGGCTGAAATAGGAACAGCAGGGGTTAAAGGGAATGCACCCCAAGTATGGCTAGCAGTCACCTTCTTCCAAGATTTAAACAGGGACCAGAGAAGTGTCCAAGCAGACAAACAGACAATTAGCGAGATGCCACACGCAGTCCAGCCGGAGCTCGATAACCACTTTAGGCAATAGTGTCCCAGAGGACATGGACAGATTAGGGGAACTATCCATTTGACCTCTTCTCACATAGCAATGTCCTTAGCAGCCCAGTTACACCTTGTTCAACAAGGTGTCACTGTTTCCAGGGTTTTTACCCTAGAGACTAACAGCATAAGGCATGTTCTTGTCAGAAGAGAAATTTCTGCTTTATTCCTGGGGCTGAAGGAAAAAGTAAGATAATACACCTTAAAAGGAACACTACTTGTGGAAGCTATAAGTAACATACCAGTGAAGTCAGTGTGGAATTACTTATTGGTGGATTAAACGGATAAGTCCAATTCTCAAAAATCACCAAACCCAACAACTTAGTTTCCTAACCCACCGAAGGCAAGGTGCAGGAGGCAAATGCAGGCACCTTACTAGGAGTTAAAAAACAGGTTACAATCCACAACCACCCTTGAAAATAGATTTATCAATATGCCCAAAACAGAACAATTAGACCCACGGGTTGTGAAAGTGGCCATTGAAGTGTTAAAAGCTGACAGTCAGGCATTTGTATATTAAAGCAGTTCTGTTCAGCATCTTGTGGGAGTTGACGCAGAAGGTTTAAACATAATGAAACTAAGTTGCTTTATTAAACCCAAGGAAACTTTCGGATTGGTTGTTTAATGAACACAGTGTGCAAACAATTACGTATTCACTGAATTGGCAAGTATAACCTTAAAAAACAAAATAATCCCGATGTGGTCAAACACGTGGAGGGAAAAGAGGTGAGCCATTGAACACTTCCTCACTCGGTCAGAACAATGTCCTTAACAACCTAGTTATACTTCATTCAACAAAGTGCAACTATGTCCAGGGTTTTTATCCTAGAAATTAACAGCATAACAGGGCATATTCTTATCAGGTCAGTCATTTCTGCTTTATTGCAGTCTGAGGGAACTTCAACAGGGACCTTATGGAAAAGCTCAGAATCATTAACAGCAACCTCTGGATCTCTATTTATCGGTGCATGACGTCAGTCTAGAAAATTTCAGAGTAGCAACGTCAGCAAAGTCTGGTGATTCCACCATCTTTACTAGCACAAAATGTAAACTATTAATTCAGAATCAGCCAACAGCATTGGAGATTGTCCTTCAATTGATTCAGAATGAGATGATCATGTAAAAGATGGCAATAACAAAACGTCTGAAAAAAGACGGCTCTCATTGTCAATAGATTGTTTCACTTATTGTAATTTATTGGGATAATTTCCATATCACACTAATCAAGAGCCTATCAGTTAACTGCCCTTCTCATCTACCTTTCCAACTTGTGTTAAAGTGTGGCCATCAATATTCCCTCAAGAGTGTGTGCACACATTTCTGGCTAGCTGTGTAGTACTCAGGAATATACCAGGCAGGGAATAAACAGGCTGTGAACAAGAAATATTCCCATTTAGATGTGCATATGCATGGTCACAAGTCAATCTTAAAGGGACTGGTCATGTATAGCAAATAGAATTAGAGGGAAAAATGTCACGTGCCTATTATTCACGGGTAAGCCTGAGTGAGTGAGTGTTGCCAGACATTTTTTACATTCATTGATGGCATGTGTGGGTCACTGGCTAGGCCACTATTTATTTCCCATCTCCAGTTGCCCTGGAAAAGCTGGTGGTGAGCTGTCTTCTTGAACCGCTGCAGTCTGTGTGGTGTAGATATGCCCACAGTACTGTTAGGGAGGGTGGGGGGGGGTTCCCAGGATTTTGACCCAGGGACAGTGAAGGAACAGCGATATATTTCCAAGCCAGGATGGTGAGTGACTTGCAGGTGACTTTCCAGCTGGTGGTGTTCCCATGTGTCTGCTTACCTTGTCCTTCTAGATGGTAGCAGTCATAGGTTTGGAAGGTGCTGTTTAAGGAGTCTTGGTGAGTGCATCTCGCAGATGGTACACACTGCTGCCACCACCATTGGTGGTGGAGGGAGTGAATGTTTGTGGATGGAGTGTCAATCAAGTGGGCTGCTTTGTCCTGGTTGGTGTCAAGCTTTGAGTGTTGTTAGACTTGCACTTATCCAGGAAACTGGAGAGTATTTCATCACATTCGTGACTTGTGCTTTGTAGATGGTGGATAGGCTTTGGAGAGTCAGGAAGTGAGTTACTTGTGGTATGATTCCTAGCCTCTGACCTGCTCTTTAAGCCACAGTATTTATATGGTTAGTTCAGTTCATTTTCTGGTCAATGGTAATCTCCAGGATGTTGATTGTGGGGCACTCAGTGAATGAGTGTTAAGGAACGATGGTTTGATTCTCTCTTGTTGGAGATGATCACTGAATGACACCTGTGTTGCATGAATGTTACTTGCCACTTGTCAGCCCAAGCCTGGTTATTGTCCAAGTCTTGCTGCATCTGGATATGAATTGCTTCAGTATGAGGAATTACGAATGATGCTGATCATTCAATCAGCAGCGAACATCCCCACTTCTGACTTTACAATGGAAGGTCATTGATGAAGCAGCTGAAGATGGTTGCATCTAGGACACTACCCTGGGGAACTCCTGCACTGATGTCCTGAGATGATTGACCTCCAACAACCTCAACCACCTTCCCTTCTGCAGATGTCTATCTGGATGAGAACATTTCCTGTCAGGAATCCCTTGTTTTTGGCTTTAAAATCACAGTGATTTGATTTAAGAGCAACTCGGGCCAAAAGCAAAACATCACAGATATTGGAATTCTGAAATAAACAAGGAAAATGCTAGAAATACACAGCAGTTCAGCTGGCATCTGTGGGAAGAGAAACAGTTAAAATATCTGGTCAGGTTTTGAAGAAGGACCATCAACCTCTCTCTCCAAAAATGCTATTTTTAAGTATAAGTTTTAAGTTTATTTATTATTGTCACAAGTAGGCTGACATTAACACTGCAGTGAAGTTACTGTGAAAATCCCCTTTCCGACTATGACCAGTATTCTCTTTTTATTTATTGTTAAAGTGGTGCTATAGTTTGACAATTTATAATCTGCTAATGAGGACCATTTGGTGTAAGTGTAGGGCAAACACGTTGAAAACCAGTGTCAAAGCATCCTGAACACGTACAAAACTCTTTAAAAAGCACAAGAGTACTGCTTCAACATCTTATTATCACTTGATTACCTAAGGTAGAGCCGGATAGTCATGAATATTAATTTTGTTGACAGGCGTTGACTGTACATCACCAGTTATTTAGTGCAGGATGAAAGGCTACATTAATCTGCTGCTACCTCAGGTTGCCTGAAATTCATGCTTGAATGCAGTACACTCAATAAATTAATGCATGAAGTGTTTTGACAAACCAGGGTTAGTTTTTTGGAATCCACATAAATCAAAATTGTCAACACTTTTTAAGACACTTTGTTTCAGACTACAATTTTGTAACATGTCAAAGCAGAACAAAATCAACACAATTCAACAAAATCATATCTTTACCCAATCAGTTTTTAATCAATCCTGTCGATATATATCGCCCTACTGGACTTATGCAAGAGAAATGCTAACTAAACAAAGCTTACAGACTGGACTAATGTTAGTGTTGAGCAATACTCATATACTTGCTCAGGGTTTTTTGTCTCAATTTCTTTAAATATTTAACTAGGTCCTCTTTCCTAAATGGGAAAAATAAAATCACACAACTTTACAAAAAAAAAAATCAATCATCATCAACCATATTACAGAAAGATCTGTGGAGTAAGAAGTATTTTTAAGATGCTACCATTAACCTTCTGGCACTTGGTGGCGGCAAAGAACTGTGAACTGAGTTTCATGCTCAGTCTGAAATGCAAATAGAGAGCACCTTGGCTTGATTTCAAAGTGTCACCTCTCAAAAGCTTGAATCTGTGGGTTTTGCCATTATCCAGCTGTCCCTGTTGCACAGGTCAGCACAGCTATGTTCATGGAGGTGTAGCACAATTTTTTGTAATATCATGATACTGTTAGCATTGAGTGTGGCTGACTTTCTGAAGTTGAACAGCAAAAATGCACATTATTTCCGAATCAGACCTTTCCCATCACTTTCTGCAGCAGACTGTTATAATTCTCTTAACCGAGACAGGGGGGAAAACATCAAGCTGAGGAGGGGGCAGAACTGAAGCAACTGTCATTGACTTTGATTTACCATGTTGTATATAGCTGCCCACTTTGCTCATTAACATCCCACACATTATTAATTGCAAATTTTGATATTAAACTGAGTCTTATTTTAAACAACTTTCTCTCAGAAAAAATGTTTTTAGGTTTTAATAGGACAAGTCTTCATTCACCCTAAGTCCTTTGGTTTAATCATTTAGCAGACATTAGTAAATGCTCAAATAATCGAACCACATTAATTACAACAGTAAGTTACATAATTCATCTGGCTGATTTGGCACCAATAACATGGAATTTCAAATTCCTAAAATTGAGCAAGTTTGGAGAGAAGTAGCCTCAGACTAAACCACAGCTGCAGTCAAACATTGGTAGATTGATTCCAAGCTTTTATCGGTGCTATTTAAAATAGCAAACTGCATAATAAACTCACACACTAGGTGGTGTGACAGGCCAATTCAGGGAAACTCACTAATTCTCTCCTTGCTTACAAGGGAGAATGGATTGGTCTTCCTGTACTGTTAGTGTTGAAGTGATTTGGTGAATGGCCTAAAGGTGCCTGACTCTTTAAATCACCAGTCAGATGTATAATTTCTGTTAATTCTTTCTCAGCCAGGTCACAAATGGACAAAATTATAAAAACAGGCAATTCATCTCTCTAATTCTACAGTAAGCACAAATATTTCAGAAGCTAAAGATCACTGCACACATTTGCTCCCAAGTGGAAGGAACTAAAGGGAAAATTGATGTTCATGCTTACAAAAGGTTATTAGAGTGCTATCCAATAAGAAAAGGATATTTATGTCTGAATTAAGAGTCAAGACAAATCTATTTACATTTTCCCTTTGTCTTATAAAAAGAAAAATTAGGATGGGGGGAATGGAGAGTTTTGTGCGTAACTGCAAGTGAGGCAAACAATACCATGTTTCATATCAAACAACCCCATTTTCCACACAAGACTGGAAAGTATATTTTTAACTACGCTCAGTTATGCTGTGTTCTAATAGATTAAAAAGTCACAGGGACGCAACTGTCTTAGTGATTGATTAAAGGGTATCCTGGCTTCTACCAGACTTGCATACACGTCAACCCTACTCTCACCTTTGTCAGCAATCACTGGCTAAGGACACAAACTGCTTTACTTGCTTTATCGTGTCTCCTTCCATTGGCACTTTCTCCTGAGCGACTGCTAATTTCTAGCTCATTCACACCCACATTCAGTTTTGTACTTAGTATCAAAAAGACTGAGCTTCTGAGTCTCTTTGATGAAATGAGTGATTGCTTGCAAGAAGCTGGAAAATACAATGCTCATAGATAATATGAGTCAATAAGCACCAGATCTTTGAGCAGTAACAACTCTGACACTAAAATTGTCCATCAATTGCCTCATAATGGGATCCATAACAATGTTAACAGTGTCGGTAATAGTACTCAACCCTGATGTACACTTGTCTGATGAAAGCCAGTATGAACATGTATCCTCAATCAGTTCACACAAATTTGACAGAAGTCTCAATATTTAATCAAGAGCAATAATGCAAGCAAAGAGCATTTTCCTTGAACTGGCATATTAGAAAAGGCTTCAGCTATTGGTATATTTAACTACTTTGTAGATGATTAAGATTTTAGTTGTATTCAAGATATGTGCAGGTTCAACACATCAGAGATTAAGTGGTTAAATTATGAGATACTGCACAGAAAGGATAAATGTTATCAGGCTATAGGCAACTGAATTCTGTACATATAAGTTTGCAACATTTGAATATCTCACGCTGATGGGTTTTATATAGCCCTTTAAAAGACTTGTCCTTTGTGTTGGTGAAGTCTGCACTAGGGAGTGATTACCAGAAGACCAGGCACAGACAATCGTAACTATAGAGGCTAACATGGGGATTGGGATGGTGCTGCCTCAACCCCACCTCCAGTAACAATATCAGGATTGCAACTGATGCGAGGTGGTGCACCTACAAATCAAAAGGAAAAAACTTTTGCCAAAGAATTCCATTTTCAGACGAATGTCACTTCGCAACCGTAAACTTTCTTATTACAGGCATGTCCAGGCATAGCAAGAATAGAACAATTTAACAGGAAGCAAAAAAAACAAAATAGGTCAACATAATGTTGTATAGTTTTCAAACTTGAGAGGGAGTGGAAAATTGGTGGTATTAACACAAAAAGGTGCCGGAGACCTTCACACGTTCTGCAAAATGAGGCAATATGGGCAAGAAAAATGGGCATCCTGCCCAAAGAGAATTTCTGGAATGTACGCCAAGTTCACTTAATTATACTCATGCCTTTGACAGTTACTACTGATGGTAAAATCTTTCACCATTCAAAAAAACAAATATAATGAAATGGAATAAGCTTTGTGGATCAAATGCTTCCCCCCCCTGACAAAAGTAATAATTCCTCCTCTTGCTCAGTTTTCAATTTTCCTTTTTCTTTACACATGTGCCAGCTCCAGCAGTTCCTACTTGCTGTCATCGAAGCATAAGGAGGTCATTCTACCCACAGTATTTGTGCCAGCTCCGTCTTGTTCTCTTCCTAAATTGCTTTATTTTCTTTTGTTGACGATTTGTCCACTTGGTCTTTGCTTCAAATATTCCTTGTAGCAAAGCACTCTGTGTTCTATTAACTTCTAAGCATAAAACGATTCCTCCAATTATTTCTTCACTTACTGAAAAAATTAAATTCACCATCTCTCATCACTAACTTTCCTAATCAGAGGAAAAAGATTATATTCACACCATGAAATTCCTTCATAATTTTCAAAAATTTTAATAAATCACATGCACTTCTCTACTCCAGTAGAAATAGTCCCTCTCAAATCTTCCTTTATTGTGCTGTTTATTCTCATTAGTATCATCGTGCTGAATCCATGCTATAACTCTATGGCTTTGTCATTCTAAATGGGGTCCTCAAAACTTTACACACTACTTTAAATGTCACCTTATCATTTCTCTGTTCAAATTTATTATCCCATTATTCATTATTTTTGAAATCCATGCGGTTGGTGATATGGGTTTTAAAATCACTTAACTTGACCATACCTGCTATACCCTTACCTGTCGCTAATTCTGCAGTGGCAGGTTGCAGTTTGTGTGCTGTGTTCCATCTTGGAAAGGCAAACAACTTCTTTGTAATATCCAAATCAAGATCCCACATTACAGTTGGGAGCCTGATTCAAATTTAACAGTTGCTGGCCCAGTTTCCAAGGGCTCAGAAAAGCTGGCAGTTAAATTGAGCTGGGAGCAGCTGGCTGCAGAAGGAAAGTGGTTTTTTATGCCACTCCAAGTGTGCCAGAAGGAGCAGGTGTGCTCCCTCCACCATTCAAGCAAATCTTCTGCTGATCACAGCTTCTCCTTTCTGGCCTGCGATTTGCCAACTCACCCCAAAGACAGTCACAAGATAGGGCCCTGCGATCTGTCAACTCCTCCAAACTCTCAAGTCTGAGCTGATTGCCCTGCAATCTGTCTCTCCCCATGAACCCATGATCCCATAACTCCTACCCTGTGATCTACCTCCCTGAAACTCATAATTCCAAGCCCCCTGCCCTGTAATCTTCCAAGCCCACCTTCAACTCAAAATGGCCCAACCATCTACTTCCATCTGCCCCTGAATCCGTCATCCTGGGAATCTTGCCCATCTTTTGTCCTACCACTGCTGAATCAGTAATTAGGAGCCCCTGCCCCGCAATCCTGTCCCTCTGCCCTGGAACTCAGGCCTCGTGCTCTACAATCTTCTCTGAACCTGCAATGGCGAGCTTCCTGCCCCTCTACCAACTGACCCCCTATGAACCAGAATTTCCTGCACCGTGACCTGCCGACCCTCCTCAAATCTGCATTGCTCCCTCCCTTCTTCTTTGCCTGCTCCCAACAATGACCTTTCCTGATTGCCAGGGACCATTCTGCCCGCAACTGGTCAGCCTGGTAATCTGGACGACTGGTGTGTGGAAAACATATTTAAAAAATTATGATGCCCTGTTGATAAATTCAGCAAGACTAGCACATTTTTGGAATTTCTTTCGACCTTGAGGTCTCTCTTTTTGTCTGCATCCCTTCAGCCAATTTTTAATCAGTGCATTTTCTTCCGAAATGGAAGATTTCAGCTTCTTTATATTAAATTGCATCTACACTTCGACTGCATTTTACTAACCATCCCGGGATCTTCTAAGTAATTTCAACGTTGCCAAACCCCATTTTTGTGTCATCAGTAAATTTTAATATTGTGCTCCATATGCCCAAGTATTTGAACTCTGAGACACACCACTTCCAGCTTTCTTCAATTGAGAAACAGCCATTAACCCTAACTTTATCTATTAACCACCTTTTATTCCATGCAGGCAAATTTCCTTTTATATTTACATTAATACTTCCATTTAAATGATTATTTGTGACAAGTCTCCTGAAGCTAGTTTTGTCAAATCACTGATGCAAATCCATCTACACCATATCTATTGCATTCTTTTTATGTGCATAATCACTGTAAAAGAAATTCTAAAATTTGATGTAATCCCCTTTTTATCTTAAACATATATCTACATTTTTTTCTCACTTTGCAATGTTCCCCGGTGCTGATTTCTCACTCTGCTAACTTTTTGACCTATTAATTTAGACCAGCCCTCTTCTTTTTCATTGAGTTATACATTTTTCATGCAGCCCTCTTATTTTGACTCCATATAGGAACATAGGGAATAGACCAGTTGGGTCCTCAAGCCAGCTTCACTCACTAGATCATGGATCTTAAGATTGTCCCAATATCAGGTCCCTTGATCAAGCACTGAGTTGCTTTTGAAGGAGGGACCATCCTGTCTCTCTCCTCCGCCCCCCCTCCCCCCAAAGCACTGGGAGATGACAAGCAGCAGCTCGCATAGGTTTACTTGTCATGCATGCCGCATGGTGGCAGGCCCACCCACAGCCAAGTTATTAAGACCATTTGCCCACACTACCTCCATATCCTTCAATATCTTTAACATCTAGAAATCTATCAGTCTGTCTTGAATATACTCAATGGTTGAGCCTCCACACCGCTATGAAGTAGAAAAGTTCAAAGATTCACAACCCTCTGTGTAACAAAATTCTTCTTCATTTCAGTGTTAGATGGTCCACCCTCTTATTCCTAGGCAGTGTCCCCCAGGTTCTCGACCTCCCAGACAACAGGAACATCCTTCCTGCATTTACCTTGTCAAACCCTGTAAGAATGTGGTATGCTACAGTGAGATCACCTTTCATTCTTCTGAACTCTAGAGAATATAAGCCCACTCTTTCCTCAAAGGATAATCTCACTATCAGGGATCAGTTGGATGAACTTCATTGCACTCCCTCTAAGGCAAGTTATACTCTTCCTTAGGTAAGGAGACAAAAACTGTACACAATACTCCAGGTGTGGACTCACCAAGGCTCTATACAAGACTTCTTTACTCCTGTACTCAAATCCTTCTGCATTAAAGTCAATATATCATTTGGCTTCCTAATTGTTTGCTGCACTTGCATGTTAGCTTTCAATTACTTATGAACAAGGACACCCAGGTCTCGATATCACTGGATATCAATACTTCTCAATTACTCAACACTTAAGAAGTACTCTGCATTTTTCTTTCTGACCAAAGTGGATAACTTCATATTTCATCTGCCATGTTCTTGCTCAATCACTTAACCAATGTATATCCCTTTGAAGGCTCTTTGCATCCTCTTAACAACTCACTATGTAGTAGTCACCATTTCCTAATTACTCTGTTACTTGCATTTCATGATGTGGAGATGCCGGCGTTGGACTGGGGTAAACACAGTAAGAAGTTTAACAACACCAGGTTAAAGTCCAACAGGTTTATTTGGTAGCATTTGCTACCAAATAAACCTGTTGGCCTTTAACCTGGTGTTGTTAAACTTCTTACTTGCATTTCAGTCAGATCAGCCATTTGTCCCACTTCAATTCTGACAGTAAAGTGCCTTTCCTTGTTGAATTAGAAATATAATCTTCTGCTATTCTAGTGGCGAGTTTTGAGGTAGGGAATGTTTAATTGTGCCAGTGGGTGGCGGGGAAGCACCTCGCTGTCTTCCTGCCTCCACCCGAGTTAAATCCAAGGTGGGAAGGCCAAATTAATGATCACTTAAGGGCCTCATCCTGTTGCCAACGGTATTAACTTGGCTGTGGGTGGGCCTGTCACCATGCGGCATGCATGACAAGTAAACCTATGCGAGCTGCTGCTTGTCATCTCCCAGTGCTTTGGGGGGAGGGGGGGGGGGGGGGGGGGGGGAGGGGAAGAGACAGGATGATCCCTCCTTCAAAAGCAACTCAGAGCTTGATCAAGGTACCTGATATTGGGAAGCGGGGCCTGCTGATGTCCCTGCTGCTGACCCACCCCTCCACCCCGTAACCTCCAACCTGAGAAAGCCTTCCTGTCGTTACTTATCTAGGTCATTCCTAACCCTCCAATGGCTGTAGTTCCAGAAACAATCACCGCCTCCCTTGTGGTGGGCCAATCAGAAGCTGGCAAGTAAAAGAGCTGCCAGCTTCTGACTGGCCTGTAGATCTCAGTAAGCAGCACCTCCACCCTCAAGGCCTGTGACTAGCCTCTCTCTGCCTGATTGGGGAAGGCCTGCAGAAATATGAGCCACAGGAGACAAAACTCGTCTCTTGCTGGCTCTCAAGCCAGCAGGCAAAAACCACCATCACCTCTAAAAGATTCTGCCCTTAATAGGATGCATTCTAAGAACTCTCCCCCACTTTGACCATTAGCTTTATCTCAGACTATATTGAGATAATTAAATCAACCAATATTACCGCCCTATTGTTTTCACATATCTTTATGAATAATCTAAAAATCCGCCCTCTTTTCAACTCTGCTATTTTGTGGCTTATTAGACACATCAAAAACTGTACCATTTCCTTTGGTTCCCTGACTTTGCTGTCACGTCCATGCAATTATACCTGCAGATTTATGAAAAATTGAGTTTTTACCCAGAAAAATAAACTGGAGAATGGACAATCTGTTTTGAAACATGATGGAGTCGAGAGGGTAAGTGACCTTCGTTCTTGTCTACACAGAGCATGGAAAGCAAATGTCCTTTTGGGACATTCCATTGAGAAGACATTAAATTGCAGCAGATCTTTCTTGTGGATTTAACGGTTGCTTTGTCTAAATAGAAACCCTACAGTGCAGAAGGAGGCCATTCGGCCCATCGAGTCTACACCGACCACAATCCCACCCAGGCCCTACCCCCACATATTTTACCCACTAATCCCTCTAACCTACGCATCTCAGGACTCTAAGGGGCAATTTTTAACCCGGCCAATCAACCTAACCCGCACATCTTTGGACTGTGGGAGGAAACTGGAGCACCCGGAGGAAACCCACGCAGACACGAGGAGAATGTGCAAACTCCACACAGACAGTGACCCGAGCCGGGAATCGAACCCAGGACCCTGGAGCTGTGAAGCAGCAGTGCTAACCACTGTGCTACCGTGCCGCCCTTTTTTTTATAAGTTCCTTTTATGGGACGTGCGAGTCATTGGCTTGGCCAGCACTTATTGCTCATCCCTAACCGCTCTCCATTTCAGAGGGCAGTTGAGAGTCAACCACATTACTGTGGGTCTGGAGTCACATGTAGATCAGACCAAGTAAGGAGGGCAGATTTCCTTCCCTAAAGGACATTAGCGAACCAGATGGGTTTTTAAGACATTCCAGGTTTTAACTGAATTCAAAGTTGACCATCTGCAGGATTTGAACCCGGGTCCCCAGATCTTGTTCTGGGTCTCTGGATTACTAGTCCACTGACAATAGCACTGCACCACTCCCTCCCCATACCAGCAGAAACTAAAGTACAATGGCCCCACAAAAATCTTGGCCTTAGAATGGAATTACATAGAATTCACATGGAGATGCAGATGGCTGACACTCAAACCCTATTCTATGTCAATACTTCAGTTGTCAGGGACCATTTTTGTGGATAATGGGAAAATGGAAATGGTCATGTGACAGAAACCAGGTTATAAGGAACATTTATTAACTCACACTTTAGATAGCAGTCAGACATTCAGGCTGGGAGACCAGGAGGCTCAGAGGGAAGAGATCCAGTTCACCAAAGGAAGCATCCTGCCTCGAACCCACTAACAGGCAGAGAAATGGGCTAACCTTTTACCTACCGATTTGAGGAACCAAGATTTTCGATACTGGACCGCACCTCGACTGGAGAAAAGCCAGAAACCCGCTTCTGCAAGTATTAAGCCACTAAATTGATCGCTAGGAACTCCCAACCTCCATTTCTTCAGTGAACCAAAAGGGAATCATCAACTCTGCAACGTTTTCCAAGCTTCCATCTCAAAAGACTTGGAGTGAAAACTTGGACTTTCTAAAGAAAACTGAGTGCATGATATCTCTTTTGTAATGACCTTTGCTTGTGTCTAAGCATGTGTGTGTGCATCAGTGGGTGCTGTTGCAAATACATTTGGGTGCCGAGAAATAAACATTTACTCCATTTTTGTAAAGTCAGGAGAAAAAAGTCTTTGGTCTGTTTTGAAGAGCTAAAGCAATTAAGGTAACAAAACACTCTTTTTCTTTAAAAAACACATCTATCTGTGGACAATTGAGAGGTGGAAGGGGAACCACCCTACCATCTCTCCCTTGTCCGTAACAATACATAGATTTTAGCTCAAAGTAATGCCCTATACAGCCTTTATTTCATATGCAGTTTCTCCTATATTCTTCTATCAATCCAATTTTTCTTAAACTTGTATGCTGTCCAGCTTCACCGCATTTGAACTATTTAATTTATCATGCCATCCATTTTATTTTAAATTCTCCTCTTGTTCTTGTCAATGTTCTTACTTTCAGCAAATACTTTCTAAATTTCCAAATAGCAATTTCTTTCTGAACTTCAGTTGCCTCCTCTGCTCTCAGTAGGATTACTAAACTGTCTCAATATTTCCTGTTGACTTCAATACAGCTGATGCAGTTTGAGATCAGCAGCAGTAAATGGTACTTGATGCTTCAAACAGAAGTCTAAATGACAAATAACCAGATCATTAATAGCCTACATTATTTCAATCAGCAGCCAGCTATATGTTCCCAAAAGTGCAATTCCAGCTCTCTTGTCAAAATAAGCTGCAGTTTTAATATTTAGTTGGGGCATTGCTCTTGCCAATTATATCTGCATTGGATACTTGGCTGACAAAATGCTACATATATTTATTGCTGCTTTATAGAAGTGCTTAAAGTTTAAATGTGTTCTCAATTCAAACAAGAGGTGGGCCCAGAGGGAAACACGAGCTTACTCGTTCATAGCTACATGACATCTCGTGGGGTTAGATGCCAAGATATTTTTACACTTAAAAAGAAAAGTAACATTTGTCAGTGATTCCTCTGAATCATCTAAATGGGTCCTGTACTGAAGTAATGAATTTTTGTTGAACGCAAATCTTTTCTAGGTTAGGGTGATGCTGGCTAATGGAGCACAACTTGAGGAAATCTGAGTGTAAAATTAAGGTGTCTGGTATATCCTGGTTACATGCATTGAAAGTAATAACTGAGACCAGTGATAAATCCAATGTACTCTGCTGATGCATGCTATTAGTGATCCCTGGAGGTCATTTAACTCACCTTAGAGAGAACTGACAGGATCATATCAGCTGTCTACTTCACACCCTGTCCCATTATTTCCCAGTGTGTGTGTGTTGGGAGGTGGGAGAGAGTGGGAGCTTAGAATCAGAAGACTGAATGAAAGGCGTAGGCTGGAATTAGGTTGAATGAGGTTGTGTCAGTAGACTAGAATGAGATCATTTGTAAATGAGAATAGGATTTTGAATTCAGTGCGATGAAGGGCCAGGGAGTCTTTAGAGGCCGGCAAGAACAGGTGTGCTAGATAATCAGGTACGAGCATGGACAAATGATGAAAAAAAAGGAAATTTTGGGCAAGCTGGAACCTATTGGATGGAGTTTGCAGCTCTGGACAAACAAGGCTTGAAGTAAAATAAGCAACAGGGAAAAAAGATTCGAGCAGCAGTATTTAAGAGGTAAGTAGTGGGTAGAAGCAGGATTGGTGGCTGGCTGGATATGGGGTTTGAAGCTTAACTCAGGGTCATTCAGGGTATCCAGATTGTACACCACCAGATTCAGGATCAGTCGCAACCAGGGAGCAATACACTATCAAGGGAAAAGCTACAACATTTTGATGGTGGCTGAACAGAGTAGCTTTGGTTTTGTCCATGTTAATTTGGAGACATTTCTGTCTCATATACATCAGTCAAGCACATGATAGTGAATCAGAGCAAAATAATAGTAGATGTTAAAATCCAAACCTAAACCAGAAAGTGCTGGAAATATTCAACAGGTCTGGCACTATCTGTGGAGAGCACACAGTTTATGTTTCGAGTCTTATGTGACTTATTCAGAACTGAAGTGAATTAGAAATGTAAGCAAAATACTGTGGATGCTGGAATCTGCGTAGGTTTCCTCCGGACGCTCCAGTTTCCTGCCACAGTCCAAAATGTACAGGTTAGGTTGATTGGCCATGGTAAATTGCCCCTTAGTGTCAGGAAGATAAGTAGGGTAAATACATGGGGTTACAGGGATGGGGCCTGGGCAGGATTGTTGTCAGTGCAGGTTTGATGGGCCAAATGGCCTCTTTCTGCACTGTAGAGATTCTATGATTCTAACAGAGGATGCTGCCAAAACTCAGCAGGTCTGGCAGCATTGTAAGGAGAGAAAGAAGAGTTGATGCTTTGAGTCCTTTTAGCTCTTCATCAGAACTAAAGGGAAGGAGAAAGTAATAGATATTGAAGTGTAGCTGTGGGAAATTGCAACCGGCTTCAACAGGGACATTGCAGCAGGCCAAAGATGGACATGTGAGCATGAGAGCAAGTTACTGAGTTAAAATAGAAATAGGAAGGTTGACTCATGCTTGCAGACTGAAAGGTGTTCTGCAATGCTGTCATCTGTCTTCTTTTAGTCTCCCCAATGTAGAGGAGGCCACAGAGGGAGCAATGAATACACTTGACCAAATTGAAGGAAGTGCAAGTGAAATGCTGCATTAATCTGAAAGGAGTGATTGGGGCCTTGAATGGTGAGAGAGGGTAAAGGGCAGGTGCTGCTCCTTCTGCGATTGCAAATGAAGCTGCCGTAGGAAGGGGATGGAGAGTTGGGCGGGATGGAAGAGTGGACAAGGGTGTAATGGAGGGAGTAGTCCCTGTGGAATGCTGACAGAGGGGTGAGGGGAAGATGCATTTCATGCTAGCATTGTGCTGGAGTTGGCAGAAATGGAGGAAAGTAGAAATGTCATTGTTTTATGCTGCTGAAAAGGTGAGGTGGGGGAGGGTGGAGAACAAGAATGAAGATCTGGAATAGGGTCGGGGATGGGAGACATTAAATAAACAAGATATTATGGAATAAAAGGCAAATGGTGGTAGTGAATATTAGACCCAAGTGAATCTAAAAAAACAGACATTAGAGAACCACAAAACAAATTTCAAGCTGAACTACTTCCCTTCAACTTGTGTGAAACATTGTGAGAGCATGAGAGTTTTTTATGCATTCAAGCGATGTGGGATTCGCTGGCTAGGCCAGCACTCATTGCCCATTCCTAACTATTCTTGAGAAATGGTGGTGAGCTGCCTTCTTGAAACGCCGCAGTCCATGTGGTGCAGGTACACCCACAGTGCTATGAGGGAATGAGTTCCAGGATTTTGACCTTGTGACAGTGAATATATTTCCAAGTTAGGATGGTGAGTGGCTTGTGGAGAAGTGGAGGGGGGAACCAATCATTAAGTTCAGATTCATTCAGCTAGCTGCACTGCATGCAATATGCTCCAACTCCTTTAGATACCTTTCTCAAAAACAACAGACAGGAGTAAAACAATATTACATTAGCCTAAAGCCTAACCTCAGTTATCATGTCAGTCTCCTCATAGATTGGAGGAGCTTTCCACTTTGATGAAATACCCAACTCTTGAAAGCCACAATTTTGTAGAGGGGTTCACGTACGAATCAATGGCTCGTAAAGGCACAATACAGTGAATAATCCAATAGTCAATACTGCTGTTACTGTTCAGTAACATGTAGAAAAAGAAAGGGTTTTACTGATTTATCTTATGCCTTCATAAACAGAACTAAAAATAATTTTTATCCACATAACTCCAGAACTCTCCATTTTTATTCCTCTGAGAAACTTCGCGCTGAAAGCTCATATCCAATTCCCACATAAATGTGACGTTGTCTAATTATCTTATTTAAAAATGTTATGTAATTACATTGTCAAGGGAGTTCAGAGTAAATATCATTTCATAGCTCCAAATCAGAAGATCTCACTATAGAATGATATGCTGTCTCTTATGTAACCGTTCAGATAGACATTAATTTTCATGTTCCTAGGTATCTGCGTTTCACCAGCCTTGGGAATATGCATGAGCTTGTATTTATATCTAAAATCTCTAAAGGCACTTAATTATTTACTAGTCGTGCAGTTAGCTTTTTCACTTAAAACAAGCAGGAAGTACTTCAAAACGTGCAGGGATCCATAATGTATAGACATTAAGCCATTAAAAGTGGGGAGATTAAAAAATGTACCAAAGCATACCAAGTGGAGGTGTGTGATAGGGAGGGAATAACAAAATGTGCATAACTCCTTTAATCTGCTTGTTGCAGCATTTTTTTAAAGAAACAATTAATAAAGCAAAATCAGAATGAAATGGTACAATTGCTCATGGGCATACTGGCTAGGAACACAAGAATACAGAAGCACGGATAGGCCATTCAGCCCACAGCCCATTGAGCCTGCTAAGCTATTCAATATGATCGTGGCTGAATTGGAAGGTCCGTGTCTTCCTATGGGATGTGCCATCAGGTTACTTAATGGAATGGGACATGGTAAAACGGAGAAGCAGGAAGAGGAGGAAGCAGCAGTAGCTACCTCTTCTGTTCAAGGATTGCAGTTTTGGCTTCACCAACCCGTAGGGGAGCTGGACACAACAGCAACAAAACAGCATTGGTTCTCTAGTTCCCTGGAACCGAACTACTCGTGGAGAAAACTAGTCCTTTTCAATATCGGATCAGATCAATGCTTTGGAAGGAGATGGAACAGATGGTGGCAGAAGTGCAGTTCTCAGGCAAAACAATACTTGTGAATGTGATCATCACCAATCAGAATGTTTACTTTTTATCTGTGGCACTTAATTGAAATGTCCATACTACTGGGATAAGATTTTTGGAAGATTGGAAAGGAGGTAGGGCAGTGGTTAAGAAATTAAGATTTTTGGCAGGCAGGATTATGGACAAACTTGAATAAATCTAGGGACAAACTCTTGAATAAAGCTAGAATATAACGATCACAAAATTGTCTTAAAAAAAATAAACGGGCAGGATTTTTATTTTGACATTGGGACCGCTAGGTTGGGATGAAATGCAGGTTTTGAACTGCACCATGGTGGGAATAGTCACCTGACATGATTTTCCAAGGAATGGCCAAGTAATGGCCATGGGGTATTTTCTCTATCCAAATAAGGATGGCAGGTGGACTACTGATAATGGAGGGTCAATAGATGGTCTTCCAACATTGAAAGTGTGACAGTTTACTTCTGCAAGTAAAGGAGGGAGAGTTATCAGACTGCCAACATGGAGTGGAAGCTTCTCTACAGGGTGACCTGGGGCTGCTGCTGTGGCCAGCTTTCTGCACTGGCAATGGGTGGAGGTTTAAATTATTCTGGAGTGCAGATTTCTCAGCCTGCTGCCAAAAAGTTGCTTTGTTTCACTGGTCATGTTTTGGTCAGTGGGGGGCCTGCTTACTGGAACATTCCAATTTTAGCTGGCACAATAAATTGCATGAATTCATCTCGCTGCGTGTGTGGGGTAACTGTTGTGTCTCTGACCTCAGTAAAAATAGCTCAGTGTTGGGAAGATGCCGATGTGATTTTTCTACCCAGCTGCCTCCATGTTGGACTACAGCAGCCAATTTAAGTCAGCAAGGTTAGAAAGCCTTCTGATGGATCTCATCTGATGGTCTTATAACAAGTGGCTACTGAGATAGTTGATGCATTGGTTTTTAATTTCTCAAAACTCCCTAGATTTCGGTAAGGTCCCATTAGATTGGAAAATAGCAAATGTTCCTTATTTAAAAAGGGAGAGAGACAGAAAGCAGGACACTACAGACCAATTAGCTTAACATCTGTCATAGGGAAAATGTTAACGCTAATAATAAATAAGGGCACTTGGATAAGTTCAAGGTAACCAGATAGAGTCAACATAGTTTTGTGAAAGGGAAATCATGTTTAACCAACTTATTGGAGTTCTTTGAGAAAGTAGCGTGTGCTGTGGATATAGGGGAACCTATGGATGCACTATACTTAAGATTTCCAGAAGGCATTTGATAAAGTGCCACAACAAAAATTGTGAAAAATAAAAGCTCATGATATGGTTTTTTTTTACATAGATAGACAATTGGCTGACTAACAGGAAGCAGAAAGTTGGCATAAATAGGTCTTTATCTGGTTGGCCAGATGTAATGAGTGGTGTGCCATAGGGATCAGTGTTGGGACCTCAACTGTTTACAATTTATATAAATACCTGGAATGAAGGATGAATGGGATGGTTGCCACATTTGCTAATGACACAAAGGTAGATAGGAAAGTAAGTTCTGAAGACGACATAAGGAGGCTACAAAAAGATATAATTAGGCAAAGGTCTGACAAGTGGAGTATAATGTGGGAAAACAAGAATTTAAAAAGCATATAACTCGCGAGAGCTTGTAGATGCAGTAGGATATGGGTGTCTGCAGGCACAGCAAGTATTAAGGAAAGCTAATGGAATGTCACCATTTATTGTGAGAGGAACTGAATACAAAGGTAGGAAGGTTATGCTTCTGTACAGTACCGTGTACTGTATTGGTCATCTTATTTAAAGGAGGATGTAAATGCACTGGAAGCAGTTCAGAGAAGGTTTACCAGACAAATACCTGGAATGGGCAGGTTGTCTTATGAGGGAAGGTTGGACAGGCTAGACTTATAGCCTTGAGTAAAGTGATTTGATTGAAACACAAAAGATCCTGAGTGCCCCTGACAGGCTGCATATGGAGAGGATGTTTCCTCTGATGGGAGAATATAGAACTATGGGTCACTGTTAAGAGGTTGCTGATTTAAAACTGAGATGAGGTGAAACTACTTTCGCCCAGAGGGTTGAGTCTTTGGAACTCTCTTCTTGAGAAGGCAGTGAGAAGCAGGATCTTTGAATATTTTTAAGGCAGAGGTGGATAGATTCTTATTAAGCAAGTTGGTGATTGGCTATTGGGGGTAGGTGGGGTGCAGATTTGAGGTTACTACCATGATCTGACGGAGCAGGCTCAAGGGGTCGAATAGCCTATTCCTGCTCCTTGTTCAGATGTAAGACATGGATAAACAAGACCTGGACTGAGATTATTGGTAGGAGGTACAATGTAATGTTTATCTTTACATTCTCTTTGAAGTCATTTGTTGAATGGAACATTTATAAGTTTCTTTTTAAAAGCAAATATTTACCTTCCTGAAATGAATATAGTATGTGCACAATGCATTTGCTTGTTTCTTTAGACAAGGAGGCCCAGTTCATGGGCCTATCCCTGTTGGGAATAGGTTAGTCCTTGTGCAAACTCCCTGAAGGCCAAGGTTGTAGAGCACTGCTGATGAGCGTACAGAGAGATGGATGCTTGGTGCCTTCCACACAGCATTTTGTCACTGGCTAGGAGCATGGAGAGTCCAGCTTCACTCTGGCTCTGGGGTACTTGGCAGATGCCAAAATGTACAAAGGTGATTAGCTCTGTTTTTTTTCCTGTATTATTGATGCTTTGCTGAATGAAGTTATATGAGGGTTAATGCTATTGACCTCTGTCAACAATATAGACCTTGGGAGACTTTGTTATGCAGAGTCTGAAATAGATGTATTGTAAGTGAATGGTGGGTCCATATTGGAGGTAGTGAAATTCCTTTCAACTGAAGTGAAGCCTGACTATGTGGTCCCTCTCATTCTGTCCAGTTGCAGCTAATGCATGCGTCTCCTCTCTTCTTCTGCCTCACCACCACTGATGGCTTCTGGATCTAAGGAGGTAGTGGTGAGCCCTCATAATTGTGAAACTTGTGCACGATACTACATATAACCACAAACACAGATACCGTTATGGGTCTGCACTGTAGAGAACCCACGGTGATCTCAGCACTGAATCTCTGCTTTATTTTTTTTCATGTGACTCCATGCTGTTATTGATGACATTCTGACTCTCACTGTGGCATGGCAGAAAGTAGTCATGAGTCACATAGGGAGGGCTATCCCTTGTCTCTGAGAGGCAGCCCTACTGCCCATCTTGGAGGCCTGAATGATGGATATAAACTATTGAAGGATGAAAGCTTCATGGATAGTTCCATGATAGCTCCAGGTAGTTAATAAGATGAATTTCTTGCTGTGGTTCCACACCAACTGCATATTGACTGAGTGATAGGCCTTGCAGTTGTAATATTGCTCTCTGTTGACATAGGAAACTGGCAGAACCAAATTGTGTGCAGTCAATAAACCACACGCTCTCTCATCCTGGTCTTTACTCCTTAGGAAAAAGAGGATGAAGCCCCTCTCTTGCTGCAGAGTGCCTCTGTCACTGCCTGGATTCTTCTGCAGATGGTGAACTGTGACACATTGCGAATATTGCCAGCTTCTGCTTGGAAGAAACTAGTTGTGATGCCTGAAAAGGAACATAATGATCTTCACAGCTGTGAGGTGGGTCATCTTTATGGTGGTCTGAGGCTCCAGGTCTTTGTGAAGGAGGTGACTCCACTCTGTCACCACCTCTTTAGTAAAGTCCTCTGAGGCACTGCTCTGCGTCATCCCAACATAAGACAGGTGCACCTCCTGAAAGACCCTCTTGGATTAGGGACCCCATCCTCCTGAGGTTCCTTTCTCCGTCTTCCTCATACTGCTGAGCAAGTGGCCCTGCAGCTACTACCCTCATTCGTAAGCAAGATTATATAATGCTCTTGGCCTGCGGTTAGCAGAAATCTTCAAACACCTTCAGTACCTTACCACAATGCCACTTTTCCGGAGAACAATTAAGTCAACAACACCAAAGCTGCAACTTGTTGAGTGGCCCTCCAGGCCATCCACACCTTACTTGCTAACACTTCTCATTCTGAAGAAAGGAAGGAGTAATGAAGGAGGAAGGTGTATCCTGCACATTCATCAGCCAATTTGAGTATTCGTTCATTGCGTCAGCCCAGTGATGACTATGACTTTATGATCTTGCCCTTTGAGCACATGTACCTCTGCATGCCCATTCATTGTCTGAAGCTGTGTAGCCAGTGGGGTTTGTCACACTCTATGGTGGAGGTATGTCTGCACAGTGCCCCTAGAAGTGGTGCCCATTGAGTTTACCTGGTGAGTAGCTATACCAAACAGAATAACCTTCCTAGTTCAACCTTGCATGGTGTCACAGTACAGACATGAGGATATTACAAATTTTAAAGCTATATTTTTAAAACATAGGCACAAAATCAGAAGATGGTTGGAGTATGAGATTTTTTTGGCATTTGACCGGTTAGCCAATATCTGATTAAAAAAGCGCCCGAGTTAAAGAATCTACCAGCCACCTGTGAGATTCACACAAGACTGGACCAAAACCTATAGCCAATGGGGTTTACAGACAACTTGTCTCCTTGCTTCACCAGTGAATATGAAATGAGAATCCTCTGATTTACAACACCTCCACTCCAGCCAAAGCATCAGTTAATCTAAGAAACTTAAGGCCTGCTACGAAAGAGACCGAAATAATCACTACTTCTATAGATTGCTTTTTTCTCGATCTGCGTCCAATCTTTGTTTGAACGGTTAAGTATATGAGGTGCTAAGTTTAAACCTCGAGGACAAGTGTGCGATAATAAATAATCTTTATTTTTAAATTCACAAAAGCTTGCTGTTGAAAATATTTAAACTGGGGCAGATAACTCAGAGTACGAAAACACACTAACTTCACACATAAAAAGACTTTGATCATGGACGATAAAAAAGAAACACACAAACTCTGTCCATGACATTGGAGTCAACTGATCTCTAATTGGGCATGATAGAAGTAGTGCAATTGATTGTGTCGCTCCTGAGTTAGGAAGGGAAAAGTCAGGCAAGAGGTTATGGCACTATTTAGGTGCCAGCCTCAGTTGTAGTATTGTCACCTCTGATGCAGTAGGTTGTTGGGTCAAGTGCTAATACTTGAGTGGATAACCTAAGCTAACTTCCAAGTGCAGTACACAGGGTATCCTGTACTGTCTTTCTGATGAGGCATTAATCCAAGGCCCCTTCTGGCCTTTAGTTTGTTATGAAGGATCCCATGCCACTATTTGGAAGAAAAGCAGGGGAATTCTCTCTGGTCTGACAGCATCTGTGGAGAGAGAATAGATCGCAACAAACACCTCCAGACGCTGAAAGATGCCCTCAGAAGAACAAGATATGGCGCTCGACTCATCGATCGACAGTTCCGATGCGCCACAGCGAAAAACCGCACCAACCTCCTCAGAAGACAAAGAACAAAGAACAGTACAGCACAGGAAACAGGCCCTTCGGCCCTCCAAGCCTGTGCCGCTCCTTGGTCCAACTAGACCAATCGTTTGTATCCCTCCATTCCCAGGCTGCTCATGTGACTATCCAGGTAAGTCTTAAACGATGTCAGCGTGCCTGCCTCCACCACCCTACTTGGCAGCGCATTCCAGGCCCCCACCACCCTCTGTGTAAAAAACGTCCCTCTGATGTCTGAGTTATACTTCGCCCCTCTCAGCTTGAGCCCGTGACCCCTCGTGATCGTCACCTCCGACCTGGGAAAAAGCTTCCCACTGTTCACCCTATCTATACCCTTCATAATCTTGTATACCTCTATTAGATCTCCCCTCATTCTCCGTCTTTCCAAGGAGAACAACCCCAGTCTACCCAATCTCTCCTCATAGCTAAGACCCTCCATACCAGGCAACATCCTGGTAAACCTTCTCTGCACTCTCTCCAATGCCTCCACGTCCTTCTGGTAGTGCGGCGACCAGAACTGGACGCAGTACTCCAAATATGGCCTAACCAGCGTTCTATACAGCTGCATCATCAGACTCCAGCTTTTATACTCTATACCCCGTCCTATAAAGGCAAGCATACCATATGCCTTCTTCACCACCTTCTCCACCTGTGTTGCCACCTTCAAGGATTTGTGGACTTGCACACCTAGGTCCCTCTGTGTTTCTATACTCCTGATGACTCTGCCATTTATTGTATAACTCCTCCCTACATTATTTCTTCCAAAATGCATCACTTCGCATTTATCCGGATTAAATTCCATCTGCCACCTCTCCGCCCAATTTTCCAGACAAACACGGGACACGGTGGACAGAGTACTCTTCATCGTCCAGTACTTCCCCGGAGCAGAGAAACTACGACATCTCCTCCGGAGCCTTCAACATGTAATTGAAGACGACGAACATCTCGCCAAGGCCATCCCCACACCCCCACTTCCTGCCTCCAAACAACCGCACAACCTCAAACAGACCATTGTCCGTAGCAAACTACCCAGCCTTCAGGAGAACAGTGACCACGTCACCATACAACCCTGCCACAGCAACCTCTGCAAGACGTGCTGGATCATCGACACGGATGCCATCATCTCACGTGAGAACACCATCCACCAGGTACACGGTACATACTCTTGCAACTTGGCCAACGTTGGTCTACCTGATACGCTGCAGGAAAGGATGTCCTGAGGCATGGTACATTGGGGAAACCATGCAGACGCTACGACAATGGATGAATGAACACCGCTCGATAATCACCAGGCAAGACTGTTCTCTTCCTGTTGGGGAGCACTTCAGCGGTCACGGGCATTCGGCCTCTGATCTTCGGGTAAGCGTTCTCCAAGACGGCCTTCACAACACACAACAACGCAGAGTCACTGAGCAGAAACTGATAGCCAAGTTCCGCACACATGAGGACGGCCTCAACCGGGATCTTGGGTTCATGTCACACTATCTGTAACCCCACAACTTGCCTGGACTTGCAAAATCTCACTAGCTATCCTGTCTGGAGACAATACACATCTCTTTAACCTGTGCTTAATGCTCTCTCCATTCACATTGTCTGTACCTTTAAGACTTGATTAGCTGTAAAGACTCGCATTCCAATCATCATTCCGTAAATTGAGTTTGTGTCTCTGTATGCCCTGTTTGTGCACTAATAGTTTTAACAACATCAGGTTAAGTAAAGGACTTTAACCTGGTGTTGTTAAAACTCTTAGAGTGTTTACCCCAGTCCAACGCCGGCATCTCCACATCATGCCCTGTTTGTGAACAGATTTCCCACTCCACCTGACGAAGGAGCAGCACGCTCCGAAATCTAGTGGTGTTTGCTACCAAATAAACCTGTTGGACTTTAACCTGGTGTTGTTAGACTTCTTACTGAGAGAGAATAGAGCCAACGCTTCGAGTCTGGATGACCGTTCGTCAGAGCTAAGAGCAAAGAAAATCAGACGAGATTGATATTATGAGGCTTGGGGAGGGGAGGGGGGGAGGCTGTAATTGGAAATGTAAATGATGATGATGAAGGCTGAGAAAGGTCCATTAAGCAATCACAATTGTGAATGGCAGAACAGAGGTACAGATTGTTAAGGGACTGCCTGAGGAATGTGGCAGTTGCCCTGAAGGGGGCGGGGGGCACCCACATGGGTTCCAGTTATGCCTGTCTCTTTATGGGTAACATGGAGCATTCCCTGTTCCAGTCCTACTCCAGCCCCCTTCCACAACTCCTTTATCGGCACATTGGCGACTATTTCGTGCCACCTCATAGTCTCGTCTGGACCTGGAAAAAGTTATCAATTTTGCTTCCAATTTCTACCCCTCTATTACCTTTACATGGTCCATCTCTGACATTTCTCTTCCCTTCCTTGACCTCTTTGTCTCCATTTCTGGTGATAAACTGTCCATCAGCATCCATTACAAGCCCAATGACTCCCACAACTACCTTGACTACAGCTCTCCACAGCGCTCACCTTGTAAGGACTCCATCCCATTCTCTCCGTTCCTTCACCTCCGACACATCTATTCTGATTATGCCACTTTCCAAAATATGTCTCCTTCTGCCTCAATTGTGGTTTTCCACCCACTGTGGTTAACAGGGCTTTCAATCGCGTCTGAACCATCCCCCAGGACACTGCTCTCATCCTCTCCCCGCCCTCCCAGAATAGGGTTCCCCTTGTCCTCACTTTTCACCCCACCAGCCTCCACATTCAAAGGATTATCCTCCGCCATTTCCATCAACTCCAACATGATACCACGATTCAACATATCTTGTCCCCACGTCAGCATTCCGCAGGGATCGTTCTCTCCGGGACACCATGATCCATTACTGTTATCACACCCAACACCTCACCTGCTGCCCACGGCACCTTCCCATGCAATATCAGAAGGTGCAACACCTGCCCCTTTACCTCCTCCCTGCTCACCATCCCAGGGCCTAAACACTCCTTTCAGGTGAAGGAGCGCTTTGCGTGCACCTCCTATTGCATTCGCTGCTCCCAATGCAGTCTACTCTACATTGGAGAGAACAAACGCAGACTGGGTGACTGCTTTGCAGAGCACCTTCAGTCCGTCCACAAGCAGAACCCAGACCTTTCTGTCGCTTGCCACT
This sequence comes from Mustelus asterias, assembly GCF_964213995.1. NCBI lineage: Eukaryota > Metazoa > Chordata > Chondrichthyes > Carcharhiniformes > Triakidae > Mustelus > Mustelus asterias. The sequence goes on along the minus strand of NC_135803.1, from coordinate 118,548,389 downwards.
TCAACACACCACCCTGCTCACCTGTCCATATGACTGTCCTTGGTCTTTTGCAATGTTCTAGTGAACCCCAATGCAAACTGGGGGAACAGCACCTCATCTTCCGACTGGGCACTTTACAACCTTTCCAGTCTGAACATTGAGTTCAACACCTTCAGAGCATGAACTCTCTCCCTCCACCCCATTTCCATTTATTTTATTTTATTTCTTCTTTTCATCTCATTCATTCATTTTTGCCACCCCTCATTCTCACTTCCATTTTTCCACTTCTCCATTCTCACTCTCCATCGTTGCCCCCCCCCCCCCACCCGCCAAGGTGTTGGTTGGTTGGGAGGCAGTGTAGGCTAGTGAGCACAGGGATGATAGATAAACAGGAATTGGTATGAGCACAACGGCAGTAGAGTTTTGAATCATCTCAAATTTATGGATTGCAGAATGAGAGGGGCTTTTGGAATAATCAAGTCCAGAAGTAAAGATGGTATGTTGAGGGTTTCAGCAACAGATAAACTGATGTGGGGCAGAGCTTTGCACAGTTGGAAATAGGTGTTTTTACTCATGGATTGGATATGTGATTAGAAGCTCAAATGGGTATCAAACTTGACACCGATGTTACAAATAATCTGCCAGGGAGAGGGATAGAATCATTGGGAGCTCAGAAACAGCATTTGTGGCAAAGACCATAGACATGTGAAAACTAAGGCTATGTTTTCAGATGATGTCACCGAGAGGCTGCATATTAATGCAAAAAAGGAGGTCAAATATAAATCTTTGGGAGAAACCTGAGATAACGGCATGGGAACACGAAGAGAAGTCTGCAGGGAGGTGGGGATCACAAGTTGTGTGTTTTGAGGAAGGTTGTTGATGACTCATTTAAAGGATATAGGAGCAGTACCTAAAGAGAAAGAACCACTGAAAATATCAGTGAGTGTGGGAACCAAAAGGGAAAGCAAAGTGTTCAGCAGCTTATTGCAACAGTAACTACTCTTCAAAAGTATTTCCCTGACTAAAACACTTTGAGATGTCCAACAGCCATGAAGACATTATATAAATGCAAGTTTTTTTGCATTACTTACCTTCAAGTCTCACAACCAGTGGTACTTTCAGTTTAAGTTCACGACTTGCCTTTGTAATGCCATGCGCTATTATTGCACAGTTGACTATTCCACCAAAAATGTTGACAAGGATTGCTTCAACCTAGGAAAAGAACAAAGAAACTTGAAGAAACAAATCTCTTACAGGTTATCAGTGATAGCATAAAAAATTAAAATAAACCAGAAATAGTTGTGTGAAAACTGGGCGGCACGGTAGCACAGTGGTTAGCACTGCTGTTTCACAGCTCCAGGGACCTGGGTTCGATTCCTGGCTCGGGTCACTGTCTATGTGGAGTTTGCACATTCTCCTCGTGTCTGCATGGGTTTCCTCCGGGTGCTCCGGTTTCCTCCCACAGTCCAAAGATGTGCGGGCTTGATTGGCCATGCTAAAATTGCTCCTTAGTGTCCTGGGATGCATAGGTTAGAGGGATTAGTGGATAAAATATGTAGGGATATGGGGGTAGGGCCTGGGTGGGATTGTGGTCGGTGCAGACTCCATGGGCTGAATGGCCTCTTTCTGCACTGTAGGATTCTATGATCTATGATCTACGTTCCCCAAAAAATCAAAAGGGAAGGAAAAGGGGTGATGTGCCAGGAAGTGGAGGAGATATTCTGGAATCTAGAAAACCAACTCAACACCATAGCAGGGAGTAAATAGACTTAATGTAAGTTTTCCTACAATTTCTTTGCAACAAGGTAACAATTACTTCAGGTATTGCAAAATTTTAATTTACAGAACAAGGATTGAAAGTGGGTGGTTATCTCTGTCCAAGAGAATGTCATGTGTCAAGCTTCCGAATACTTATCAAGTACTTTGTATTGGTGTTTACACAGGAAGATGATGCTGACAAAATATCAGCAGAAGTGGACATGGTAGAGGTAATAGATAAGGTGAAAAGGATGTATTGGAAAGGGTTGATATGTTTAGAATGGATGACATAAGAAATAGGTGTTGTTAAACTTCTTACTACAAGAAATAGGAGCAGGGGTGGACCAGACAGCCCGTTGTTCCTGCTCTGCCATTATGCTTGATCTTGGGTTTCAACTCATTTTCCTGCCTGCTCCCCCACTTGATTACCTGAGACACCAAAATTCTGTCTATCCCAGCCTTAAATGTATTTAACAATAGAGCATCCACAACCCTGTGGGTACAGAATTCGAAAGAGTCACAACCCTTTAATTGAAATAATTTCCTCTCATCTCAGTTCTAAATGATCAGCCCCATATCCTGAGACTGTGTCCCTCGTGTTTCAGACTCCTCTGAACTGATGAGCAGAAACACTCTCAGCATCTACCCGATCAAGTTTCTTCAGAATCTTGTATGTTTCAATGAGATCAGCTTTCATTCTTCTAAACTTCAAAGAATGCAGGCCTCATTTGTTTAGTCTCTCACTATAGAACAATAGCCTCATCCCAGGGACCAATTTAGTGAACTTGTGCTATACCGCCTCCTTTGCAAGTATATCCTTTCTTAAATATGGGGACCAAAACTACACAAAGTACACTGGATGTGGTCTCAACAAAACTCTGTTAAATATTAGCAAGACTTTTTAATTCTTGTACTCCAATGCCCTTGCAATAAAGGCCAACATGCAATTTGTCTTCCTAATTACTGGCCGAAACGGCACGTTAACTTTCTGCGTTCCTCATATGAGCACACCAAGGTCCCTTTGAACATCAACACTTACAAGTTGCTCACCTTTTAAAAATATTCTGCTTTTCTATTCTTATAACCAAGGTGAATAACTTCACTCTTCCTTACATTATACTTCATCAGCCCTTTTGTTGCCCACCCACTTAATCTGTCTATATCTCGTTGCAGCCTTTCCATGTCCTCCCCACAGCTTACCTTCCCACCTAACTTTGTATGATCAGCAAACTTAGATACATTACTCTCTGTCTCTTCATCTAAGTCATGAATATAGATTGCAAATAGCTGTATCTTCAGCGCTGATCCCTGTGGAACTCCATTATTCGCTGCCTGTCAACTTGAAAATACTTTATGCCCATTCTTTGTTTTTCATCTATTAACTGATTCTCTATCCATGCTAGTTTATTATCCCCAACTCTACAACCACTTATTGTGCCCATTAATCTATTGTGTAGCACCTTACTGAATGCCTTTTGATAATCTAGATATACTGCAATTATTGTTTCCTCTTTACCGACGCTACTAGCTCTGAAAAAATGCCAATAAATTTGTCGAACAGGATTTCCCTTTAGTAAAACCATAATGACTTGTTCTAATCATTCTGTGCTTTTCTAAGTGCATTGTTAAAACTTTCTTAATAATAGATTCCAGCACTTTTCCCCAATGACTGATGTTAGGTTAACTGGTCTGTAGTTCAATGTTTTCCTTCTCCCTCCTTTCTTGAAAACATAGAACATAGAAAAGCTACAGCACAAACAGGCCCTTCAGCCCGCAAGTTGCACCGAACATGTCCCTACCTACTAGGCTTACCTATAACCCTCTATCTTACTAACTTCCATGAATTTATCCAAAAGTCTCTTAAAAGGCCCTATCGAATCCGCCTCCACCACCACTACCTGCAGCCGATTTCACGCACCCACTACCCTCCGAGTGAAAAACTTACCCCTAACATCTCCTCTGTACCTACTCCCCAGCACCCTAAACCTGTGACCTCTTGTGGCAACCATTACAGCCCTGGGTAAAAGCCTCTGAGAATCCACTCTATCAATACCCCATAACATCTTATACACCTCTATCAGGTCACCTCTCATCCTTCGCCTCTCCAAGGAGAAAAGACCTAGCTCCCTCAACCTATCCTCATAAGGCATGCCACCTAATCCAGGCAACATGCTTGTAAATCTCCTCTGCACCCTTTCTATGGCCTCCACATCCTTTCTGTAATGAGGCGACCAGAACTGGGCACAGTACTCCAGGTGGGGTCTGACCAGGGTCCTATACAGCTGCAGCATTATCTCCCGATTTCTAAACTCAATTTCTCTATTGATGAAGGCCAGTATTCCATACGCCTTCTTAACCACAGCCTCCACCTGCGACGCTGCTTTGAGCGTCCTATGAACCCGGACCCCAAGATCCTTCTGATCTTCCACACTGCCAAGCGTCTTACCCTTAATATTATATTCTTTCATCCTATTCGACCTGCCAAAATGAACCACCACACACTTATCTGGGTTGAAGTCCATCTGCCACTTCTCCGCCCAGTCTTGCATCTTATCTATGTCTCGTTGCAACTGCTGACATCCCTCTACACTATCCACAACCCCACCAACCTTTGTGTCATCAGCAAACTTGCCAACCCATCCTTCCACTTTCTCATCCAGGTCATTTATAAAAATCACAAAGAGCAAGGGTCCCAGAACAGATCCCTGGGGCACTCCACTGGTGACCGACCTCCATGCTGAAAAAGACCCATCTACAACCACTCTTTGCCTTCTGTGGGCAAGCCAGTTCTGAATCCACAAAGCAATGTCCCCTTGTATCCCATGCCCCTTCACTTTCTCAATGAGCCTTTCATGGGACACCTTATCAAACCCCTTGCTGAAATCCATATAAACTACATCTACCGCTCTTCCTGCGTCTATGTGTCTAGTTACATCTTCAAAAAATTCAATTAGGCTCGTAAGGCATGATCTGCCTTGGTGCAGCATTTGCCAACTTCCAACGATTTGATTTGATTTGATTTATTATTGTCACATATATTAGTATACAGTGAAAAGTATTGTTTCTTGCGTGCTATACAGTCAAAGCATACCTTACATGGAGAAGGAGAGGAGAGAGTGCAGAATATAGTGTTACAGTCATAGCTAAGGTGTAGACAAAGATCAACTTAATGCGAAGTAGGTCCATTCAGTCTGATGGCAGCAGGGAAGAAGCTGTTCTTGAGTCGGTTGGTACATGACCTCAGACTTTTGTATCTTTTCCCCAATGGAAGACGGTGAAAGAGAGAATGTCCGGGGTGTGTGGGGTCCTTGATTATGCTGACTGCTTTTCCGAGGCAACGGGAAGTATAGATACGGTCAATGGGTGGGAAGCTGGTTTGATTGATGGACTGGACTTCGTTCATGACCCTTTTGAAGTTTATTGCGGTCTTGGACAGAGCAGGAACCATACCAACCTGTGATACAACCAGAAAGAATGTTTGCTATGGTGCATCTGTAAAAGTTTGTGATGGTAACAGACATGCCAAATTTCCTTAGTCTTCTGAGAAAGTAGAGGCGTTGGTGGGCTTTCTTAACAATAGTGTCAGCATGGAGGGACCAGGACAGGTTGTTGGTGATCTGGACACCTAAAAGCCTGAAGGTCTTGACCATTTCTACTTCATCCCCATTGATGAAGACAGGGGCATGTTCTCCACTACGTTTCTTGAAATCAATGACTATCTCCTTCATTTTATTGCCATGGAGGGTGAGATTGTTGCCATCGCATCAATTCACCAGATTCTCTCTCTCGTTCATGTAATCCATCTCATCATTGTTTGAGATCCGATCCACTGTGGTGGTGTCATCAGCAAACTTGAAAATCGAGTTGGAGGGGAATTTGGCCACACAGTGTGGTGTATAAGGAATATAGTAGGGGGCTGAGGACACAGTCTTGTGGGGCACCGCTGTTGAGGATCATCATGGAGGAGATGTTGTTGCCTATCCTTACTGATGAGCAACAACTGAGTTAGGAAGCTCAGGATCCAATCACAGAGGGAGGAGCCGAGCCCAGGCCACGGAGTTTGGAAATGAGTTTTGTGGGAATAATGGCGTTGAAGGCTGAGCTGTAATTGATAAATAGGAGTCTGACATAGGTGCCTTTGTTATCTAGATATTCCAGGGTTGAGTGCAGGGCCAGGAAGATGGTCTCTGCTGTGGACCTGTTGCGGTGGTAGGCGAACTGTAGTGGATCCAGGCAATCTGGGAGGCTGGAATTGATTCGTGCCATGATTAACCTTTCGAAGCACTTCATAATGATGGATGTCAGAGCCACCAGATGATAGTCATTAAGTCATACTGCCGGACTTTTCTTTGGTACCAGGATGATGGTCATCTTCTTGAAGCAGATAGGGACTTCAGATTGTTGTAAAGAGAGGTGATGGGACAGTTCCTGAATCTATGGCATTTTTCAAAATCATAGCTAGTACATCGACTACCTCTTCAGCTATCACTCTTAAGAATCGTGGGGCATATAGTACATCAGGTCCCGGGAATTTGTTATATTTTAGTCCCTTAATTATTCCCTAATATTTTTTCTATGCTGATATTAATTTACTTCCACTGTCAATTTCTGGTATGAAACTTGTGTCTTCTACTATGAAGAGAGTCACAAAATATTTGTTCAATGGCTCTGTCATTTCATTATTTTCTATGATAATTTATCCTGCTTTCATGGGACCAGTACTTACATTAGCTACTCACTTCCCTTTTATATAATTATAAAAACTCTTACAATCTGCTTTCACTTTTCTAGCTAGTTTACTCTTGTATTCTACTTTTTTCCCCCATTTTAGTTGCCATTTGCTAGTTTCTAAAACATTCCCAATTTTTGGACTAACTAATTGTTTCCGCAAGATTGTAAACCTCTTTTTTCAAGCTGAGACTATCCTTAACAAGCCACCAACAGGTGTGGAGTTTGCACATTCTCCTCGTGTCTGCGTGGGTTTCCTCCGGGTACTTTGGTTTCCTCCCACAGTCCAAAGATGTGCGGGTTAGGTCGATTGGCCATGCTAAAATTGCCCCTTAGTGTCCTGAGATGCGTAGGTTAGAGGGGTAAGCAGATAAATATGTGGGGATGTGGCCTGGGTGGGATTGTGATTGGTGCAGACTCGACCTCTTTCTGCACTGTAGGGTTTCTATGATTCTATGAACAGGTCTTGCTGAGATTTGGTTTTCAATGGAATGATTTTTTGTTGAACATTTTGAATTGTTTGTTTAAATGTTTCCCACTGTTCACTTACCTCCATACCTTTTAGTTTATTTACCCAATTAATCTCGGCCAATTCTCCCCTCATACCTATGTAATTGGCTTTAAGCTCAAGATTCATTTTTTGTGATTGGAGTATGTCACTTTCAAACATAACATTGCATTATTATCACTATTTCCCACTGGATCTTTGACTATGAAATTACTAATTAGCCTGGCTTCATTACACAACACTCGATCTAAGGTAGCCTTATCTCTTGTCGGCTCCAAAAATATTCTACAAATTCATCTTCTAGACCACTCTTGTAAATTTGATTGTCCCAGTCTATATGATGATTGAAGTCCCCCAACAATTATTGCATTGCCTTTGTTACAAGCTTCAATAATTTGTTTAACGTTCTGTTGAACAATATAACTACTATCATGGGGTCTATAAATTACTCCCACCAGTGTTTCCTGACTCTTGCTATTACTAATTTTCATCCATACGGAATCTACTTAATGATCTTTTAAGGCCAGATACTTTCTCGCTAATGTCTTTATGTTTTTCTTTACTGTCAGGGCTACATCTCCTCCTTTGCCATTCTATCTGCCTTCTCAACATAGAACCATATAAAAGTTACAGCACAGAAGGAGGCCATTTGGCCCATCTTGTCCATGCCAGCCCAATGACACCAGGTGTCCTTTCAAATCCCACCTTCCTGTACCTAGCCCATAGCCCCGCAGCTTACAGCACCTAAAGTGCAGATCCAAGTACTTTTAAAAGAGTCGGAATATTTACTCCCACTCTTGATCACCCTGTGACCATGTTTCTATAATGATGATTAGATCATTTACCTCTATTTGTGCCACTAGTTCACCCATTATATTGCAAATGCCTCCTGCATTCAGGTAAAAAACCATTAATTTAATTTTCTTACATCTATTCCCTGCAATTACCTTATTCACTGACGTGCAATTTTGGTTAAACTTTCCATCCTTTGGCTATACTGTTCCCATGCCTCTTCCTTTCTCTTTGTTAAGTCACCTGGCTTGCATCCCTGGCTCTAAGGGAAGTGGGACTGAAGACAGCAAAAGGGCTTGCCATAATCTTGAAACTTTCCCTAGATAGGGGAAATCTGTTACAAGGATTGAAGAGTGGGAATTGTGACACTCTTGTTTGTACACTATGAGCAACCAGAGGTCAATCTGTTCACTATCAGAGGTGGGTAAAGTTGTAGAGACAATTATCAGGAGAAAAAAATGTACAGGCACTTGGAGAGATTGCAGAGGTTTAAATTAATTAAAGAGAACCAGAGTAGATTTGTTAAAGGCAGATTACGGTGTTTGACTAATTATTTTTTTATTTATTCATTCATTCATGAGATCCGAAAGTCATTGGCTAGGCCAACATTTATTACTCATCCCTCATTGCCCTTGAGAAGGTGATGGTGAGCCATTTCCTTGTGCTGAAGGAACAGCCACAGTGCTGTTAAGAAGGGGGTTCCAGGATTTTGACTCGGTGTCAGTTAAAGAATAACAATATAGTTCCAAGTCAGGATGGTGTGTGACTTGGAGGGGAACTTGCAGGTGGTGGTGTTCCCATGCATTTGCTGCACATGGACACAAACTGCTTCAGTATCTGATGAGTCACGAATGGTGCTGATACTGTGCAATCATCACTTCTGACCCTATGATGCAAGGAAGGTCAGTGATGAAGCAGCTAAAGATGGCAGGGTTATGACACTGCCCTTAGGAACTCCTGCAGCAACATCCTGGGGCTGAGATGATAGACCTCCAACAACCATAACCATCTTCCTTTATGTTTCCCCTGATTCACATTGACTTCAGTTTTTTGTCCTTCTAGGTGGTAGAAGTCACAAGTTTTGAAGGTGCTTTCAGAAGAACCTTGGTGAGTTTTTGCACTGCATCTTGTAGATGGTACACATGGCTGCCATTGTGCAGCAGTGGTGGAGGCAGTGGATGTTGAAGGTGGTGGATGAGGTGTCAATCAAGTGGGTTGCTTTGTTCTGGGTGGTGTCGAGCCTCTGGAGTGTTTTTGAAGCTGTACGCGTCCAGACAAGGGGAGAGTATTCCACCACGCTCCTGACTTGTGCCTGGTAGATGGTGGACAGGCTTTGGGTTGTTAAGTGGTTAAGTCACACACTGCTGAATTGCCAGCCCTGATCTGGTAACCATATATTTATATAGCTAGTCCAGTTCATCTTCTGGTAAATGGTAGCCTCCCCAATATGTTGATAATGGGAGGTTTCAGTGATGGTAATGCAATTGAATGTCAAGAGGAGATGGTTAGATTCTCCCCTGCTGGAGATGGTCATTGTCTGGCACTTAGAATCATAGAATCCTACAGTGCAGGAAGCGGCCATTTGGCCCATCAGGTCTGCACCAACCACAATCCCACCCAGGCCCTATCCCCATAATCCCATGCATTTACCCTAGCTAGTCTCCCTGACACTAAGAGGCAATTTAGCATGGCCAATCCACCTAACTTGCACATCTTTGGACTGTAGGAGGAAACTGGACCATCCGGAAGAAACCCACTCAGACATGGGGAGAATGTGCACAGACAACGATCCAAGCCGGGAATTGAAACCCGGGTCCCTGGCGCTGTGAGGCAGCAGTGCTAACCACTGTGATACTATGCCGCCCCTTGATGTGGCACGAACATTACTTGCCACTTATCGACTTAAACCTGAATATAGAACATAGAAAGCCACAGCACAAACAGGCCCTTCGGCCCACAAGTTGCGCCGATCACATCCCCACCTCTAGGCCTATCTATAGCCCTCAATCCCATTAAATCCCATGTACTCATCCAGAAGTCTCTTAAAAGACCCCAACGAGTTTGCCTCCACCACCACCGACGTCAGCCGATTCCACTCACCCACCACCCTCTGAGTGAAAAACTTACCCCTGACATCTCCTCTGTACCTACCCCCCAGCACCTTAAACCTGTGTCCTCTCGTAGCAACCATTTCAGCCCTTGGAAATAGCCTCTGAGAGTCTACCCTATCCAGACCTCTCAACATCTTGTAAACCTCTATCAGGTCACCTCTCATCCTTCGTCTCTCCAGGGAGAAGAGACCAAGCTCCCTCAACCTATCCTCATAAGGCATGCCCCCCAATCCAGGCAACATCCTTGTAAATCTCCTCTGCACCCTTTCAATGGCTTCAACATCTTTCCTGTAATGAGGTGACCAGAACTGCGCGCAGTACTCCAAGTGGGGTCTAACCAGGGTCCTATAAAGCTGCAGCATTATCTCCCGACTCCTAAACTCAATCCCTCGATTAATGAAGGCCAGGGTTTTGCTGTATATGGACACAGACTGCTTCAGTACCGATGAGTTGTGAATGGTGCTGCTACTGTGCAATCATCTTATGATGGATGGAAGGTCATTGATGAAGCAGTTAAAGATGGCTGGGCTTAGGACACTACCCTGAGGAACTCCTGCAGTGATGTCCTAGGGCTGAGATAATTGACCTCCAACAACCATAACCATCGTCCTTTGTGTTTCCACTGATTCACATTGATTTCAGTTTTTTTAGGGGTAATTTGGTCAAATGCAGTCTTGATGTCAAGGGCAGTCTTTCCAACCTCACCTTCTTGATGAAGTATTGAGAAGGCTGATGAAGAAAATGCAGTTGCTGCTGGTTATATGGACTTTAAGCATTTGACAAAGTACCACTTAAGTTGCACGTTAACAAAATTGATGCTGATGAAATGTGAAAGTCAGTGTCAGCCTGGATAAAGAATTAGCCTAAAGACAGAAACCAATGCGTTGTGGTACATTGTCTTCATGCTGGAGAACGGTAGACAGTGATGTTTCCGAAGGATCAGTGCTTGCACCACATATATATGCTGATAATAGCAAAATTGGAGGTGTGGAAAAATGAGAGGATGATACTCATCGACTGGATAGGGTAGGAGAGTAGGGAGATAGAATTTAGTACAGAGTGTGTAGGGATGCATTTTGACAGAGGGATAGGGAGAGGCAATGTATACTTAGTGGCACAGTTTTACAGAGTGTGAAAAGACAGAGGGACCAGGGGTTCAAACACATTGAAATTGGCAGAACATATTGAGAGAGTGGTTAGCACAGCAAATTGAATCTTGGGCTTCATAAATAGTGGCATTGACTACAAAAACAGGGAAGTTATGCTACTTTTAAAAAGCTCTGACTGGGCCACAACTAGAATATTTCATCCCACTCTTGCCACCACAATTGGAAGGAGGTGAAATTCCCTGAAAGGATGTAGAGAAGATTTACCAGAATAGCTCCAGGGTTATGGAATTTAGCTACTGGTTAGTTTGGAGAAACAGAGGTTGCTGCCCTTGGAGCAAAGGAAGTTGAAGAGAGATCTGATCTGATGTCCAAGATTATGACAGATTTAGATAATGCGGAAAAAGAAAACCCTTTTTTATTAGCTGATGGTATAAGGACTAAGGTAAACAGATTTAAGGTTTTGGTTAAGAGACATGGGGGGATGGAATGTGAGGAAGAACATTTTTATGCAGCAAATGGTGACAACTTGGGACATTCTTCTTAAAAGGGTGGTGAAATGGAGATGAGCAATGATTTCAAAAGGAAATTGGATAGGTACTTTAGGGAAATAAAGTTGTAGGACTACAGGGGTAGAGCAAGAAAATGTGACTGACTGAATTGCTTCGCAGAGAGCTGGCACAGACTTGATGGGCAAAATAGCCTCCTTCTGTGCCGAATTGACTAATAATTAATACTCTTCCCTCTTACCTTGTTATTGATTCCTTCAGAATATTTTTTCCGTGTTATAGGTGCTATCGTTAGGGTACGGCCCAGAAACCCCACGGTATATTGTGAAGCCAGACTAGACCCCAACTATTTCCTATTTTGGCATTAATGTGGGGATAAGATGTTTCATTCCAGGTGCGATTCTACTGACAAACTGGGAAGCTTTTATCAAAGCAAACTTTATTTAACAACAGTTTAACTATAACAAATGAATTAGCTTAACATTTACCAATTGAACAATACTTATAGATGGCAAGATACAATTCTTAACTGCTAATCTATCTCGGAGTTCCAATTCAAACAATATTCCGTTTCCAGACTTAAAGTGGCATAGTTTTACAGAGTGTGAAGGGACAGAGGGACCTGGGGTTCAAACGTATTGAAATTGGCAGAACATATTGAGAGAGTGGTTAGCACAGCAAATTGAATCTTAGGCTTCATAAATGGTGGCACTGACTATAGAAACAGGGAAGTTACGCTACTTTTAAAAAGCTCTGATTGGGCTACAACTAGAATATTTCACCCCACTCTAGTCACCACAATTGGAAGGATGTGCCTCTTCAAAATCAGTTAGCAACACACCGGCTTACGGGATTGTAATTAGATTGCCAGTCCTGGAGTTCTCAGAGCACTTCTGGAGAGAAAGAGAGAGCAAGAGAGATGTCTTTCTTTTTTCAGAACGAGGCAGCAAAACTGCTTGCTTTTTAAAAAGAATTGAAAGAGTAACTGGGTATCTTCCCCGCAAGCTTAGCTCCTTCCATTAGCACACGACTCTGTCTCTAGCAATTAACCTAATCAAAACCCTACTCTGAAATCCAACGGAAAAATCAAGTAAACACAAATATATTAACACTTGATGGGAGGTAGTATAGAATTCTTAATATGAGGCCCTTCATTTTAGTTTTACTATAATAAGTAGACTAGATTAAGGCAATTAAAAAGTGCCTTATGTATGGTGAGAATTCACAATGTGCCTGGAACAAAATATGCAAAGGTATTATAAACTGCAAAGGTATAAACTGTATAACCACAAGTTATATATCTATTGTGCGCCTTGGCGAACTTCGTTCTGAATGCAGCATGATGGGAAACACAGTGGTAGACAGGCCAACTTCTTTTAATACAATGGAGCATAAAAAGGCAGCTTCTCTTATCTGTTTTTAGATACGCAAAAACAAGTTGAATCATAGGCCTGCTATTTAAGGGAGTAAATTTGTTCATGGGTAGTGAGGCTGGAGCAGTCTCTGAAGCTGATAAAGGAGATCCGGTTCCAACGAAAGAGTGACTCCTTTCGCCAATTAAAATTTGCAGCTGTTAGTTATGACCTTGGTTACAGGAATTGACGTGGGTTATGTTTCCTAGGTAACAGGGGAGGAACTTACATGGGCAAGGAGCTAATAATCTCCTATTCCTGTTGACAGGTGGAACGTTATTGGCTAAGGTAATAATGTCTAATATTGTGATTGGACCTCCCAGTCTGATTGACGAGACTGGGTGGGATATTGAAATGTTCAGAATTTAAAGTTTAGTTATTATCACAAGTAGGCTTACAGTCACACTGTAATGAAGTTACTGTGAAAATCCCCTAGTCGCCACACTCTGGCACCTGTTCGGGTTCAGAGGGAGAATTTAGCATGGCCAATGCACCTAACCTGCACATCTTTGGACTGTGGGTGGAAACCGGAACACTCAGAGGAAACCCACGCAGACACAGGGAGAATGTGCAAACTCCACACAGACAGTGACCCAAGCCAGGAATCAAACCCAGGTCCCTGGCACTGTGAGGTAGCAGTGCTAACCACTGTGCCACTGTGCTTTACCTTACAATATTAGCTCAGAGAGGACAGTCAACCCTCATTGACTGTCTCTCCCTCCTGATGCATGCATTAACAAATAAATTCCTTTTCATTCTTTAACTATATACTGTCTTTCGCAGTCTATGTATTGGTTGAGTGAGGTTAACAAATACAGGGCACCCCAGAAAATTCCTCCTACAACTCCGTTAAGACAAACACACCATTAGCTATGAGTTATTATCTTGCAGTCTCAGCATGGAGCTGCATGTTTTTTCCAGACAAATCGATTTCTTGAAACAAGATATTCCTCTTACAAGAAACATGATATAAATATATTTCTTAAAGGCACAGCATCATCACACTATAGATATTCAAGTTGTCATTGTTCCCTGTAACTCTGCATCTCAACTGTTTTGAATACAGTTGGCATGCAATAGGCATCTAGATCAACTTTAATTTAATAAATAATGAATGGCGTAATTATATCTCAAATCTTTGGGAAGTTCCTCCTCCCTACCTCCATTGGTCATGTGCTCAGTAGCCACCAATCAGATTGCAAAATTAAAATCAGGTGGGCTCCTTACTTGCTTACCAGAGTAATAGTGCTGGTGAGGGAGAGTAAAGATATCTTTCCATACTGCAGCAGAGCAGTGCTTCCTGAAGCACTCTCCTTTTGACCAGCAGGTCAGCTGTTGTAGTGGGTTTCCTGACATTACTGCTAAGAGACTTCCTGTTCATACCTGGTGTAGTCACATTTGAAAACAGGGTAATCCACACCCACCTTCCCTTAAATTCTTGGTAAGCAAAACAGTGAAGGTTCACAAATGGTCACATTTTTTGTCATTTTAGCCAGCATGAATAAGCCAAATGAGCAACTAGTCTGGTCTATGACACCGTTGATATCCCCAATAGCTAATAATCATAAGATGCTTGAGAGCGTCATATAGGTTTTTCTCCTTAGTCTTTCAATACTATATATAAAGGTTACACATCTTGCTGCAAGTTAACTCCAGCTGCCCTGCATCTGCTCATGTGAAAACAGGGCACATGAATATAACAGTGAACATGTTTGCAATCTCTGTCTATCTATTGATATGTTAATGTAGGGCAGCAACCCATTGTGCAAGTTGCTGTTTTTTTAGTTCACTTTAAATCTTTATTTATTTCTCTTGTTGGTCATGTTCTTCCATTCCAAAAGTCCTGACCTCTACATAAGCCTTTAAAATACCTGCAGCCAGTCCCAACACAGGGAATGGAGAGAGAATGGAGATGTGTTACTGATCTCACTGTGGATTGACCACATTCATGTTTCAAAATGGTGCTGGAGCGTGGCAACCCTTTGTGAGCTATGTATGGTATGATTTGTATGGATAGCACGCGAAACAATACTTTCCACTGTATCTCAGTACATGTGACAATAATAAATCAAATCAGAAACTACTCAGTGATCTGGACCAGATCTCCTTGTACTCTTTAGACTTCTTTGAAGACACAGCTAACACACTTAGGTAGATGCATGGTTGGCTCAGTTTCTAAGCTGCTTCATTCCACAGTAGATAAAACATGCAATATACTGATCACAATGTTATCACTTGCCACAGTCATTTCAAATTCTGTTCATGCACTTATTATGAAAATAAATAACACATGCATACTAGCCCATTTTGATAGCCCTTGTAAATGTGGAAACATAAATTCTGGCTCAGCAAGGCAAAGGTTCCATATTTGTAGGTTATTCCTGCCTAACTGAGCGATTTCTGATGTCTGTGTTGATACTTAAAAGGCTTCTTTTGAAAGACTGTCAAAGATCAAAGAAATTTATCAACATCAAGGTGCACAATGTATCCTGCATGAACAGGCATAGCTAACAAAAGGATTATTGTTTAGGATCAGTGCAAAGCTGTTCATCCTGCATTTAAATCACTTCTGTCTGCCTATGATAGTCAATCAAGCACAAGGCTGTCTGGGGAAATTGCTCCCTTTCAGGTAAGCTTCTATCCAAAATACCTTGTGAGGCATCGTGTTCAGGTTTAATTTGTATTAAAAAAATGCCAATTAAATCTCCAACTGTACGAGCTGGCCTCTTTAAGGGGTGTGCATCAGGAGGGTCATGTGACCCAATTGCCCAAGGGAATGGGTGCGGGGATCTTAGGGCAGATCTGGGCTTTTACAGCCACAGTGGATCCTAGCGCTGGAAGTGGGAACATTGTGAAAGTACTCTCTGTATATATGCGTTTGTAAATAAACCGTTATATTTCCTTATACTAACTGGTGGTCATCAATCCTTACAATTACTGCACCAACCATTTCCATTCTCCACGAGTAAATGCCAATATATAAGGAACAAAAAGTCAAACTTTTAGCTCAGGTGTACCAAATTGAACTTGAGCTGCAAAGTAGAATAAACAGTTTCCAGCTTACTGTTATATCTATTTTATTTCATATTTATTTTAGCTTATACCAACGAATAAATAAGGGGTAGAAAACTAAACAAGAAGCTGGGTACCATCAAGGACAAAGCAGTCCATGCAATTGGCACCTTATCCACTCTCTCTACCACCAGTATACCATGGCTGTGTACAACTACAATGTGCACTGCAGCAATTCCTTTGACATTCCCAAACCCACAAGCTCCACCACCTTAGGAAAAAATACATTAAATATGCATGGGAAAATCATCTCTCAGAGGTTCCCCAAATCACGTGCCATCCTGACTTGGTCAAAGATTGCAATTCTTTTATCACTCCTTGGTTAAAATACTGGAATTCCCCACTTAACTGCTTTATGGAAGGACCTTTACAAAACATGTATCTGTTTGAAGTCTTGATCCTTGTCATATAAATTGTCCAACATCTGAGGAGTTTATTTAGAAAACTGTAAGGTGTAAATCAAAATCCAAAATGTAGGGTAAAAAAACGCAGGTCTAAAAATTAAGACATAATTTCAAACATCTTTATCAACTCAGCCTCTAATCTCCTCAATTCTAATATTTATATTTTCACATATCAAGCAGCAGCACAGTGAATCTGTGCTATATCCTCTCTCTAGCCTTAACATCTGTCCTGTCGTATCTTGATAAGGTTTTACACAGATTTATTATTACATCTCAACTTTCAATGGTATACTTTCACAACATGCTGTCTTCCATTAGATTTACGTTTGATGTTGTCCACTTGAGGTATTGCTTTTCATGCCTTGTGATCCTGAACCCCAAAGTCCTGCTCTTCCCCTTCACCTAAGTGTCCCCATTCAAAGATAGTTACACGGTATTTTAACCCAAATGTACCAACATCACACCAACTGCCACCGTTTTCACTCTGGTACTTGTCTGTTGTTGCCCATTTTATCATCTTCTCCATATCCCTTTGCAGCTTTCTTCTATTTTCAAATGACTTACTTGCCTTCCTATTTTGTATTGTGTGCAAATTTGAACATTACTTTATGTAGCCCTATATACAAACAATTGCTCTACACAGTGAATGGAAGCTGTAATGGAATCATTACCCACTTCCGTGCATTGAGGAATCATCCTTTATCATTCTTCTGTTTCCTTCCTTCTAACCAATTTATTTGCCACAATTCTAGATACCTTGGTTTTCTTGAATAGTATCGTGTGCGATACCTTCAAAGACTTGGTACACTACATCCATTTCATTTCACTCCATCCATCAAATCTGCCACTTCCCACAAAAAATGTTTATCAGATTTGCCAAGTACAATTCTCTTTGTCAAGTCTTGGTTGAACCCCATTTTCTTTGTTCATAGGCGGAACATACTATGTTTGATCAAGGATAGTTTTCAGTTAGGAGATGGCCACTCACATGAAATTAAAGCAAACAGGTAATTTATCTCTGCTTAATTGCTGAATAGATATATTTGCAAAAGCCAGAACTTTCCCACCCTGCCATGGCGGATTTGCAAACCATTTAAACATTCATTGACTTCAATGGAACTGGAAGATCCTGCCAGCAGACGGGGCCAGAAAATTCAGTCCAAAGTCTTCACACTGATAACCATACCATATTAGTGCTCACAGCTTTCTTGCTCTTCAAATTCTATTTTTAACCATAAGCGTGAGTTGCACTTGATTATCAAGATAGATAGGAAAGGGAAACTGCAAAATTGTAGACCTGTTAAAATGAATGTTTTCAACAGTAAAAGTACAGCACCTATTTAAATTATGCTCCTTAAGAAAAATTTATCATTCTGAATGATAAAAGAGAAAGGTTTATTATTGCAGTGCAAACATTTTCTTATTCCTCTTAATGTTTTGTCATGACAACGAGCTGTGCATTCCATTTTCCACTTTTAGCGCTAGCAACCTATTCAAACTGCAGATTGAGGGCGAGGGGGGGGGAGGGCGGTTTGTGTAGTGGGTCCATGCTGACTTAGATTGGGTTGAGACTGCCCAAAATCATGTCACATCCAATCTTGTCGCCAGCAGAGAACGAGACCTTCATCCTAATAGTCTGAGCAAGTTTCAAGTTGTGATGATTGTACTTCACATTCATTACTGCCATTCATAAACACAGCTAAGTGTTGAAGATGGTTCAAGTTCTATGGACTTCTCAAACTGGAAGACAAATGGCAGAAAATACAGCTTGAGAAAAATATTAAAAATACAGTACAGCCATGAAAATTGATGTGAGCATACAAATTCCAATTCAAAACATCCATTATGATGTGGCAAAAATTAATTTTAATCAATTCCTACTGGTGGCCTTTCAAAACTAAATTCTAACCAGGAATACATAAATTATATGAAATATTAAAATGAATTCAGTAAGTTTCATGGCAAAAAGGCAGTACGGTGGCACAGTGGTTAGCACTGCTGCCTCACAGTGCCAGGGACTCGGGTTTAATTCCAGCCTCGGGTTTGCACTTTCTCCCCGTGTCTGCATGGGTTTCCTCCAGGTGCTCCGGTTTTCTCCCACGGTCCAAAGATGTGCTAAATTGACCCTAAAGTCAGGGTAAATGAGGGTGTATGGCCTGGGTGAGATTGTGGTTGGTACAGACTCAAAGGGCCAAATGGTCTCCCTCTGTAGGGATTCTATGAAAAATGCTGGGTTATTAAGCTGGAAGGGCAGGATACATTCATCTCCAAGGAGGAATTTGTGCAAATTTAACCCTGTCCAATGGGATGGAAAGTGTTCTCTCTCAGATGGCTAAATGAGTTTGCCTGTTCAACCAGTTCCAAGTGTGTACAACACAAAACTCAGCTAATTTACAATCTCAGCCAGTCATAAAATGGAGTTCTAGTGCTAAAAAGAAATTTAATAACTGATGTTGGTTTGGTTATTGCATTCGGAGGCGAGGTTTATATTATATTTTGTTCACACGATGTTTGAAAGTACGAAATGTGAGCACTGCGAAATGTGTTCCATCCAAATCTCTAATATCCCTCACCTTGTTTTCTCAAGAACAGCAAAAGTAGCAAACTCCAGGATGTTGCCTGGTATGGAGGGCATTAGCTATGAGGAGAGGTTGGAGAAGCTTGGTTTGTTCTCACTGGAACGACGGAGGTAGAGGGGCGACCTGATAGAAGTCTACAAGATTATGAGGGGCATGGACAAAGTGGATAGTCAGAAGCTTTTTCCCAGGCTGGAAGAGTCAATTAATAGGAGGCATAGGTTTAAGGTGCAAGGAGCAAGGTTTAAAGGAAATGTACAAGGCAAGTTTTTTTTTACACAGAGAGTAGTGGGTGCCTGGAACTCGCTGCCAGGGGAGGTAGTGGAAGCAGATATGATAGTGACTTTTAAGGGACGTCTTGACAAATACATGAATAGGATGGGAATGGAGGGATATGGAACCCTGAAGGGTAGGGGGTTGTAGTTCAGTCGGGCAGTATGGTCGGTGCAGGCTTGGGGAGCCGAAGGGCTTGTTCCTGTGCTGTAATTTTCTTTGTTCTTTTTTGTTCTTCAGTAAATCACAACTACAGATCTATTTTGGTGATCTTCAACACCAGATCATTGAAAATCAGACGATTAAGACATATGTGGATATCCCTAATTAGGATACAAAGAACAGCCATTTTAAAAATAGGAAAAGATGACTTAATAACTCGATAAGTTGTAGAAGAAAATTGCAAGATACAGACTGTTAATTGTACTTAATGAATATCAAAACATTGACCGGTTCTATGCAGTCCATACCTTTGCCATGAAATCATATATAGCTGCTCATAAAGTCTCCTAAGCCTTTTGAATCTTATTTTTAGTAGTAAACTGTCATAGGCACGTTATAGATCATTATATCATGGAGAAGTTGTTGCTGACAATAAACCAGTATAATTACACATCCTAGAAAAAATACTCATCCCAAAAGTATCTTTTCAAGCTTAAACTAACTTGTTTTTATGCAATTCGCCAATACTTGAAAAAAGTTTGAATTGTTATTTTGGATCATTGAAGTCAAATATCAACAGGCATTTGGAGCTCGCAATGCACAAACTGGAATCTAGCACAGATGTTTTAAAAGCAATCAAGACTATTGCCTAAAAAGCACGCTGCACGTTTTGAAAAAAAAGATACTCATGTCACAGAAGTACCAGGACATGACTATTTCCAACAAGAGAGGATCTAATCACTGCCCCTTGGCATTAACAATGCTGAATCCCCCACTATGGATAGCCTGGGGGTCACCATTGACAATAAATTGACCTGGACTAGCCATATCAACACTGTTGCTAAAAGAGAAAATCAATGGTTCAGAATCCTGTGGTGAGTAACACACCTCCTGACCCCCCCAAAACCTGCCCATTAACAAGGTGCAAGTCAGGGGTAGGATGGATACTCTTCCTTTGCGTGGATGAGTGTAGCTCCAACAACACTCAAGAAGCTCACTACTATCCCAGACAAAGCAACCTGTTTGATTGCTACTCCTTCCATAAACATTCAATCCCTCCACCACCAACAAAGTGGCAGTCATGTATACCATCTACAAGATGCACTGCAGGAACTCATTGGGGTTCCTTAGGCAGGAATTCACTAGGGTTCCTTCGGCAGCACCTACCTAACCAATGACCACTACCATCTTTGGAAGACTAAGGGCAGCAAATACCTGGCAACACCACTACCTGGAGGTTCCCCTCCAAGTCACTCACCATCCTGACTTGGAAATATATCACTGCTCCATCACTGTCTCTGGGTTAAATTCTTGGAATTCCCTTCCTAACTGCACTGTGGGTGTATCTACACCTCAGGGACTGCAGCGTTTCAAGAAGGCTGCTCAAGGATAATCAGGGATAGGCAATAAATGCTGGCCCAGCCAGTGACGCTCACATCCTGTAGATTAATCTAAAAAAAATCAACATATTGCTGCTTTTAAAATTGGTTCTTTTGATTGACAGAAAAAAATCACTTCCACAACAAAACGTGACATACTCTGCTTTACAATGTCCTTTTTGTGAACTAATGTCGGACATCAGTTCATGCATCAAGAAAGAAAATTAATCAAGTATTTGAAAGAAAACTGATTGCAGTTAATGTTCATTTCTAGCTTTTAAAAATCTCTCTGAATAAATAAGAACATATTTTAGAATTCTCTGTCAGTATATTATAACTATTAAACAAAATTACTATTAACTTTCTACAACTCTAAATAGAAGTGGTGCAATTCAGAAATACCCTCCCTCTTCCCCAGACTTCAACAATTTAACTGTCAACAAGTGTATTTACAAGGTTAAGTGGTCTGCTATTAGAATATATTTGTCAATTTAAAGCATTTATCAAGTTATTTATATGAGGAGACTAATTTAGATACCAGAGGTTCCATTAACTAATATCATTTCACATAATCTAAACTGTGTACTAACATTATATCAAGCTATAAGCACTAGCCAAGGCTGTCACATGGAGTATGTTAAAGAACTATCTAGTTCTATTTTCCAGCAAATTCCATTTTATTTGCAGTGGAGTGCCTAAAAGCACACCATAAATTTAATTGTTACAGGAAAGCATATGCTATGCCTATCACAACTTCAAACACATGGGTTTCAATGACGGATATATTCAGAGTTCCCTTCCTCCTGTTGCTTCTTGCAAGCAGATTTTAAAAAGTGTCTTCAATATACAAACGTTTTCATGTCATCTTTTAGCAACTGGAGAAAAATCCAGCATTCAATTTCCACCAGCAACAAACCACAGGTACCTGTATATATTGACTATGTCCCTATTTGTGGTGTGATCCCCTGTTTTCACTCCGAGCCGTTTATTTCATTGAACAGACTGTTCAGCAGATGTCACTAAACACCATGTGAAGCAAATTAAAAACTACATTAGCAAAATATCTCTTCAGAGGCTGAGAATGATTGAAACCGGATAAATTTTCACCTTAAGGTACCAAATTATTTGGCTTAACACTTACCAACTTCAACTAGTCTGGTAGATAATGTTTGTTTTACTTCTGCTCTGCTTGAGCAGGTTTTGTGAGGTTGCGACATTAACTTATAGCCCACCAAGCTTTTAATAATGGAATAAGGGACAAGAACTTATTAAAGCATGGAGGAACAGCAAGGCACTTCAACCAACTCTAATATTCCTAATTCAAACACAAATTCTATATGAGCATCACTTAAAGACAAACATTTGGGGCAACATTTTCTATTGATCAACATGGGTTTCGAGTTGTTTTCACCAGCATTTTGTTCTGCTCATTTTAATGATTTGCAAATTCAGTTATTTTTTTCAATCCAAACATTTATACCAGGGAGTGAGGGCTATTAGCCACACAATCAAAATCAGATTATATATAACTGCATATTAATATGCATGACTGTGCCTACAAATACTTTTAAATTTCTCCATTGGCAGTAAAGTGTTTTGGGCCATCATGAGGTTGGAGTAGTTACTGCATAAATGTAAATCTTTCTTTCTAGGAATATGTAACCAAATTGGGCCAGAAGTAAGTTTGGATTTTATTGCTTTTATGACAGAAACAAGCTCAAGATTTGAAATGAATGGTTTACAAATTCTGTTATTTGTCTAATTTAATACTAAACAAGTACATTTCAGATGGATTTTAAATAACATAAGATTACAAAAATTTGCTGAAATCAGTCCAGTGGTTTTGGCTATCCACTAGAGGGCAGGGCAGTTCACAATCTAACAGCTCCCTTACCTTGCATTGGTTAAAAACATATTCCAAATCTCCTGCATCACCTTAAATGTGGAACATACAACTAAAGTAGTCTTGAGGTAATTGAATATTAGATGCATCTTTTAACCACTTATTGAGTTAAGTAACAGTATACAAGTTTAAATTAGGGAATCGTTAGTAGAATAGAAACAGTTGCTAATCCTAAAACCAAATAGCTTTTCTTTGTAAAGATGGTGGTGAAGATCTCTAGAGAACAGCTAATGAATGATCAAAGGCAGAGAGGGGGGACAAACAAACTTCCCTTCTAAGATCCATATCAAGGGGAAGAGAGAGCATGAACAATGAAGAGATGGAGACTGAGAAATAGATGAGAGTGAGAACGAGACAGACCAGAAGAGAAGGAAGAGAGAGAGTGAACGTATGACCCTGAATCTACTACAGTCTGATTACCCATTCAGTTGTTTGACCAAAACTAATCAAAATTGATGTGCATACAAAGTCAGCACCTTAGCTGTTGCTAAAGTTTTGCTGTCAGGTGCTATCTTGCTGAACTAGAAAAGCTTTGTGCACTGTGAACTTCCATTTGCTACACTAAATAGATTGAATTGCAACAGAAGAGTCCATTAAGTTGTTGTCAACAGTAGTCCAAAGTTCCTGGCAAAATAAATAAGTTGCCATTAGTGTTGTTCGAGATAATGTGCATCACCAAAAGTAGTAAATGCTGCTCTGTGCCTTTGACAGCAACCAATGTTTGTTATTAAAGGCCCAGGTGACTATAGAAGGGCGAGAGGCTAAAATGCAGAGGCCTTCAAAGCAGTTTTACATTTGCTGTGCTTCACTGATTTTCTCCAAGAAATGTTTCCTCTTTGTGATATTTAAAAAAGCATTAACAAAGCTTGCACATGCGCAGCTGTTTAAACATGAATCACTTGAAGCACATCACTAAACTTCATGGCGAAAGCCACTCCAATATAATCACACATTGAAAATTCATACATTCATAAAACGTCAAAAGGTGAGCAAGTCACCCATCTGCCGCATCAAAATTAGCACCAGAATAGTATCCAACTTGCAAGAGATTGTGTGCTGCAACCATTTTGTGTAATTAAAATGTCTAGCATTGAAATAGCATTTTTCACAAACAGCAATATGATATTAAGCAGAGTTTATTTTAATAATATTAATTGTGGGATAAATATTGGCCAGGACAATTTGCTTTAATGTACATATATTACTCCTAATGGGACTCCTCACCCTGCACAGAGCCTTGTCTACTTCACACACAGCCAACTCAGTCCACTATTCATTCACATAGGCCCATGTGTTCCTGTAGTCAACAGCCCCAAGAAGATGAGATGGAAGTTCCAGAAAGCCAACTGAACAAAATACAATGAAACCTTGGAGTGCAGCATCTCAACAATCCCACTATGAAACATAACCGTTGATGAAGCCATGTTAAAACCCAGAAAGACCCCAAACCTGTAGCTAACTGCCATCCAATCTCTCCCCTGTTGGTCCCATACAAAATCCTTGAAGGTTTCATCCTTCAGCACATACACCCAATCGAAGAAGTCCATAGGTCGTAGAATCATAGGATCATTACAGTGTCGAAGGTGGTCATTCAGCCCATCGAGTCTGCATCGACTCTCCAACAGAGCATCCTATGCAGGCCCTATCCCCGTAACCCCACATATTTAACTTGCTAATCTTAGAATCATAGAATGCCTAGAGTGCAGGAGGCGGCCATTCGGTCCATCGAGTCTGCACCGACCACAATCCCACCTCGGCCCTATTCCTGTAACCCCACATATTTACCCTGCTGATCTCCCTGACGCCAGAGTCAATTTTAGCAATGCCAATCAACCTAACCCACATCTTTGGACACTAAGGAGCAATTCAGTGTGGCCAATCAATCTAATCTGTGCTTCTTTGGACTGTGGGAGGAAACCAGAGCCGCCGGAGGAAACCCACGCAGACATGGGGAGAACGTAAAAAAACTCCACACAGACAGTTACCCAAGGCCGGAATCGAACTCAGGTCCCTGGTGCTGTGAGGCAGCAGTGCTAACCACTGTGTCACCATGATGCCCAAAATCGACCAAGCTGGTTTCTGCAAGGACAGCAGCACAGGAAAACAGGTACTGGCCCTTACCACTTACATTAAAAACAGCTTTCGGAAAAACTTGAAGACAGGTGCTATGTTCCATGACCTCACAGCCACCTACCATACCGTTTGGCACACTGGCCTCCTCCTGAACTTGTCACGCACCCCCCCCCCCCCACCCCCAATCACCTCCCCCGCCAGAGGGGAGTGGAGGGGGGGGGGACTAAAAGTGCTGGTACACTGTTGAACAATCGAAGATTCAGAGTTCACTTTGGAAAGGTAAAAAGTACATGGAGGAGACAAACCAATAGTCTTCCCCAAGTAGGTGTTGGCTCCAATCCTGTTCAACTCATGCACAAATAATCTTCCCAAAAATTCATATATGCCAACGACTTCTGCCTTGCAACTCAAGCCCCCGACTTTGATGCCTTGGACCAGTCCCTAAATGAGGACTCGTCAAAATTTGAACAATAATATGCACGCACTTGATACCCAGCTGAATGTGATCATGTGCATCACCACTGGAGCACTATGCTCAACACCACTCCCTTAGCTTCCTGTCCTGGAAAACACTCCTCCACATACCAACTTGCAACAACCCACAAAATGATAGAAAATGTTTGCGATGCCCCCCACCTGCCACTTCCCAGCCAAGGTATGACTTTCATCAAGAAGGCTGATCTGGAAAAACCCTCCCACACAGAACTTCAACACAAATTCCACCTGGACAAATGAACGGGAATCATTGGACATGACAATCAAGTACCTGGTCTCAAAACCAACCCAACAGGTGCCTGATTTCAAGGAAAGAGTGGCCCACCCTCAAGTTCGGAAATAGTCATGGCCCCTGCTTGGCTAACCTCCACAAATGGGGCATTAGTGCCAGTCCCCTATGTGCCTGTGGGAGAGAGCAAATTATACACCACATCATAGAAGAGTGGTCGATCCATATACTCAGTGAAGGCCCATCTGTATTCAACACAGCAGGATGTGGCTTAGGGATTTTGCATTTGTTAAGTGAATAAAATCCCTAATCAGACACTCCATGTTAGTTCAGGGTTAAAGGAAACTTTGGTAACATGGCAAATATTGTTAAAAGAGGAAAATTAAAGTTGCACAGGTACTTTGGAACTTAAGTTATTCCCCCAAATCTAGTTCACAGTTTGATATAATCAGAAGTTATAA
This sequence comes from Mustelus asterias, assembly GCF_964213995.1. Classification (NCBI taxonomy): domain Eukaryota; kingdom Metazoa; phylum Chordata; class Chondrichthyes; order Carcharhiniformes; family Triakidae; genus Mustelus; species Mustelus asterias. The sequence goes on along the minus strand of NC_135803.1, from coordinate 118,522,459 downwards.
TCTTCTATCATTCTAGAAACGGTAGTACACTTTGTCAATTCAGGATAATACAGACATGACTTAGACAGAACAATTTAAGATTTATTAAAAAGCAAGCTAGCTCTATCTGACCCTGCAAACCTATATATTAAGGTCATCACTGAAATAAGGGAAAGTTTAAGAGTATTTTTGAATATCAATATTGATTATGCAATAAGTGAGTTGCTAAAAGGACAGTCAGATAAGGCACCATCTCCCCTTCAGCTATGCAAATATCCTCTTTAATGTACATGTAATTTTCCTAACTGCACACTGCATATTAGTCTAGGGTTAAAGGAGATTTTAGTAATATCAAGGGGAACAGGGTCCTAACAGAGCGAAAGAATAATGCTCAACATTTCACCACATTTAGAAAAATTGACATATTACTACTTTGAGATGGGATAAAATAACAAACCTTGAATTTGTTTTAAACAATATTTTAATAGTGTAGCAATTCACTGTCTGACACCAAGACATTTTAGCCAGTAAAATTGAATTTAGCAATGTCCAGATTAATGGAGATGAATATCTATTGCCCTGACTTTCAATAAATTATTTAGGAAGGATAGAGATTATCATTTCCTATTCACATTTTAAATATTTAGACTAATTATTAGTTAATGATGTCCATGTCATGCAGGTTACCATTGTTCTAAAAGGAGCTTTCAATTTTGATTAACAATTTTCTTTTGTTGTTTGCGAATGTTTAGCATTTATTCCAATATAATTTCCTGGCTGGAAATCAGATCACACACAAATTGAATGAGATATCATCGCAATAGAAAATTGTATGTTATATGCTATCTGCTTGTACTGCTTATAAATATAGAAATAAATAAACGGCTGAGAACTATAGCTTTTCATAGAACTAAATCCTTTTTTAAATACACTACAAGTCAAGGCCTTTTATTGAGAGGTGACTGGTTCAGTATAATGGGGTAGGAATTTTGAAAATAAAGATCAATATAATTCTTTAATGCTATGCTTCAACACAAAACCTCAGTAAATCTGTCTGGGCAAAGAAAATTTTGGTTATTCCACTTAATGGTTGTGCATATTTTTAGGGCCAGGAGCTTTACTGAAATAGAATCTCTCGCAATGACTTGAATCCTTCAAACTCATAAGGAAGCTACGACACAGAAAAATCTAAGTTTAATCCTCAGCATGCACCAGAAAAGATTGCTTGGCCACATTGCATTACATAGGATATACATCTGGCCTAGCCAGACCATGCTAATGTTTATGCTCTATTCTATTTGCTTATCCCCCATACAATTACTAAGCTTTTCCTTAAATGAATCTATACTATTGACTTCAACTATTCCCCGAAGCAAACAATGAGCAATTTTTCTAGTTGTAGCTCCATCCTTTAATTTTATATGCAGATTTCCTCTGACCTCAAACAGTTCCACCCAGGTGTACACTTGCACAGACGCTGGCAGCCATCTTGTCCTTCAACCAAACAGAAATGTTTCTTGTATGGATCCAGACAGTGAGTATCAACTGGTAACTGAATGTGGGATGTTGCAGTCTGCTGACTTAAAGCTGCCAACCCATGAGGCGCAATTTAACTTGCTTTAAAGTTCAGCCTGCTTATAAAACTTCAACATAGAATTATTTGCAATCAATCCATAGGCATCTGATTAGCTGGAAATTGTGATCTAAAATCTTTTTCAGCCAGTCATGTTTTCTTTTTGAAAAAAAAAGAAAAAGGTGGAGAACAGAATTAAAATGGGAAAGCAAGGGGAAAAGGTAGTAGATACCTATCTAGGTTAGGGATAATAGTGTTTGTAAATGGAAAAACTTCCTATTTTGTGCAGTGATAGCATGGGCTATGCAAAACTTTGCAAACTAAAACTCTCTTCTCTGGCCCACCAGTGTACCTTAAATTCAATCTCAAAAGACTATCCTGACAATATTCGTGATATCTTTTTTGTCTTCAGCACACTAATCATTCTGTTTATTCTCTGACTGAGATGAACCATTTTAAAAACTGAGCCAATGTTGACTAAGAACAAATTGAGATTTCCCAGGAAAGTTAACAAGAACAGAACAGAGAATTACAAACTCAGAGATGAAGCAAAAGTGCTAACAGGGCAGTTTTCTACTTTTCGCATATAAAATTGCAGCACTGAGACTAATTCTGATGCTTGAATAGCATTGTTACTATAACGTTTGTGTCAGTAATGTTGACATCTATATATTTCATTACGATTCAATTCACCATCATCTACTCCACATTTAATTAAACAGCATTAATGCTTATCAGATTCTCTCAACCATCTAGTTAAAAATAACTCCAAATTTTGGCTTGCACCATGCTTCACCCTGGAGTGTAACACTTTCAAACTTGGATTTCCAACATACATCAAGAGATTAATCGCAAAACACCACGACCTAACTGATTGCTCGCAGGATGAGTCTAACTTGACGAACAATAAATCTTCCCACCTTTAAGCTATCAGCATACCTTGAGTTCTACAAGTAATCAACCCAGAATTTAGTATTTATGTTTATTAATATTCAAATTCACAAGAAGAGGCTATTGTAAGTAATGTCACTATTCAAGCATTAAGGATAAAGTTTATAAAGATACAGAAGTGAGAGGCCATCTAATGCAAGCTTCCATAGAAATCTATTGTTCCTATAAGAACAATTTTTTTGTACCAGACAGACATTCTTACTGCTTTTTAAAGTTTATTCACAGAAAGGAGCAGCTCTGAATTTACTGACATGTTACACAACTCATTGCAACCAAAATTAATGAGAAGATAGCTTGGTTAGTAACAACTTCTTTTGATGTGCTAATTTTAGGTATTCCCCCAATCCAAATGCTTGACAGACAAATATAAATAAATATTGTAAGGGAGATAATGTTAAAGTATTTAAAAATAGAATGTTAATGTTTAGTTATGACTACAGAAGAATCAAACTCCTACATAGATAACTTACAAAATTTATTGGGGAGCTTAATAAGATGGAAAGGGATTGGCACATGAAGAGAATGTCTACTCCTACAGTTTAGCACTACAGTTGTTCGCAAAAGTAAACTTTTCTAAGTTTATTCCCAATATCTAATTTCTCCACCTGACTTTAATACTTGGCTAAATTTAATTAAAGTAGGTGAGGCATTTCATTGGTATAATTCCATTCTTACAGATGGAGAGGATCACTTAAATAGTAAAGTGTTGCATTATAAAACGTGAACTAAATTTTCCATTTACTTGCATTCTCCCTCCCCAAGTAACTCAATCATTTCACTCTCAAACAATGTATGTAATTGTCTCTTGAAAACATTTGTACTATCTGGTTCAGTGGCTTTTCCAGTGAACTTATACTAAAAACTCATTATGCTTTGGATGAAGAATATACTGCCTAATTTCCCCCTTTTACTCCCATGTGTCTCGTGATATTTGAAGTCTTCTTGAGAATGACCAGTCACTCAAAAACATAAGATTAAAAACATAAGATTTTCCTGAGCTCTGGCAGCTGTTCATTAATGCTTTTGAATCTGTAATTGCATGCAAATTTAAATAGTTGTTTCACAATAAAATGAACTGGGGGAGCTGACAGTGATATCCCGGCATTATTGCTTTGCAGCTCACTACTTTATTGTGTTGGCAAAACTCAATTACAAACACTGATAATTTTATGAAGCCCGAATAGAAGGTCCTATTGTAACATGCATGTAATTGCATTTATCCTAGTCCAGGTTTTACTGCTCAGTCACATTCAATTGGCCTGCAGTGATATACAAGACTGTATATTTAATAGAAATAATTATGTAACACCTTTAATCAGCAATTTGAACAACCCAAGGAATTAAAAGAAGTACTTGAATTTATAGGGCCTTTCATGTACTCAGGGTGTCCTAAAGTGCACTGCAGCTAATGGAGCACTTTTTTCTTCAAGCATAGTCATTGTTGTAATGAAGGGAGACTTGGTGGTCAATTTTGTTTATGTAAGATCCCATCAAATGCAATAAGATTATGGCATAAATATTGGGTAAGATACAGAGTTAATGACACCCACAAACAAATATAATCAGTTCTTTTCACAATCCAGTAGATTTTGTCATTCCTGGAGTACGAAGATATCAAACAGACTAAATATTCCATGATAAGTTTTATCACCTTCTACTCTAAAGAGGCACAGAGGAGAAAAAGCCTACGTGACAAACATCTTTAGCATGATTTCCTTTAAAATTACTCATTCTTTCACCTTCCAATAAAACATCAGTGCTCAACTTGGCCTGGAACATTTCTAAAAGATGCATCTAAAAAAATAATATTTCTAAAAATCAATGTCAGGAAAAAAGAATGCCAGGGCTTCCTAATGTACACCAGCCATTGATTTTTTAAAAATATATATCTCTGTCCTACTGGGGATACTATAGTTCCTGAACTATTATTTACTTTGTTACATAGGGGGAGACAGTGAATCACTGTAAGCACTGGTTATGGAAGCAAGTGCAGAGTTATGTTCTGCTGTTTACTCAACAAAAGATAACTGTGATTCGATTAGTATCTGGAGTCAATTAATTGCAAGGAAATTATGCAAATGTGGGGTAGAAATTTAAGACATTGGGCAGAATTTTGCCATTTTTTGGCAAAGTGTCATCTTCGGTGGGAAAAGCAGAGGGTCGCCCTCCAGCGACGTTGGTGGATTTTCCCCACTGTATTTTTAAATTGATTGGACAAAAATAATGAAAGGGGCGGGTAACACAACGTAATGCGAGCAGAGCAGGCTCGGATTTGGGTTTAAAAAATTTGCAATTGTTATGAATTGGGGAAAATTAAGATCAAAAAACAAAATTTTGATGTTTTGATATACGAACTAACATTACAGTGAGAAAGGCAAGTGTTTATCTCTGTGACTAGGGGAGAACCATGGGGTTTAGAAGAGGTGACTTCAAATGAAGAGATAAAGGAATTGGCATTTATATACTAAAAGCTGGCCCACAAGGTGGGTAATATACTCGCATGAGATTATTCATGAAGGCCCACCTTCTCAACCTTGCCCCTCGCCTGAGGTGTGATGATCCTCAGGTTAAATCACCAGTCAGCTTTCCTCCTCAAAGTGGAAAGCAGCCTATGGTCATCTGAGACTATGGCAACTTTACCTTTCAACATCAAAGGGAAAGAGTGACATATCCATAGCAGAATAACTGGAGCATTCTTGATTTTGAATGACAGGGAGGTTTGAGGATTTGTTGCTCTTTATATTTCAAATTTGCCACGAGATGGCCTTTCACTTTGAAAGTTGTTCCACCAGGACCTTGTAAGTTAATAGATGGGGGTTGCAGTGTGACCTGTTCGAGCCATTTGACTTCATCTGATAAAGAAGAAACCCTCGCTCCTGTGACTAGTTAAAACTTTATGGGATGTCCTTCCACCTTGAGTTTAATACTCTCAATTCTTATTTTCAGTATTATTTATCTCCACCAGGAAGGTTAATTTCTTTGTTTGTGGTTCTTCCATTTCTGCGCATGCACAGTAACATTTCTTAAAATGTTCCCCTCTTTTTGCACCAAAGACACTTCAAAATGGTAGTTGGCATGCTTTTATTTATTTTGATGGGCTTAAGTCATGGACGTGCTCTCTTTTATAGCCGACAAACTGAATGGTCTTGCTTGATCTTTCCCAAGGATGAATATTCAATTCTATTTCCTGAATTCCATCTAACAATTTGCACCACTCTTATTCATGTAAATCCTTTCTTATCTGCAACAGATCTAATAATGCTTCGTCTGGGCCCTCACTATGACTCTGTCATAATTCAACTCAGTTTCAAGGCTCCGCAACTGCAGTTCCCTGCAAGCCTATAGAGATTGCTGATGAATGAATCCATGCTTTCACTTGGTCTTTGCACTCTTTTATTAAATTTAGCTCTCTCTGTTATTAAATTCTGACTAACATTGAAGTAAGTGTTGAAAGCTTGCAGGTCTTTTTCATCAGAAGTTGAAGTCTCATTAACCCCCTGCCTTGCTATCATGCCATCAGCAATATAAATATCATATTGCATCGTGCCCAATTTTACCATCGCGTTACGCCCATTTTTGGGCGTGAAAACTTGGTAGTCGGGTGTGAGGCAAGTAGCGCAATCCGTGCTGGTTGCCCCTTTACCAAGGCCTGAAAATGGCCACGATTGGGACTGTGCCCGAAACGGGCATGACGACCATTTAAATGCACTTGCATGCATCATAGGCTGCATGCCCAACCTTACCGGCACTTCCCTCTTTACCACCGTGTTCGCCCATCCAGAATCGGCGTGAAACAGACATGATCCATAAGTCCAATTCGGACACTCCAGTTAGTGAGGAGGTAGGTGCTGAGGGATGGGGTGTGAGTGGGGAGGGAGGGAGGGTCCGCTGCCACACTGCCTGAGATCAGTGGAGCGGAAGGGAGGGGGGTCCGCTGTCACTCTGCCTGAGATCAGTGGAGGGGAAGGGGGGTCCGCTGCCACTCTGAGGTCAGTGCGGGGGGGGGGGGGGGGGGGGGGGGGGAGGAGAGAGGGAAGGGGGAGGGGCCCGCAATCGGTCTGGGTGGCGGGGGGATGGGGGGATAAGGGGGTCAGTAATGTTGTGGGGATGGGGCATTGTCTGTGGGGCCAGGGGGAGACATTATCCGGCCCGGGAGCGATGTGGCAGGGGAGCAGCATTTTATCATTTTTTTTCTGTGCATGCGCAGTTGGAAGTGCCAATCGGAGCTGCAGGGTTTCGGGCACATTAAGCCCCGCCCACAGGCTTCTGCATCGTGATTCGGAATTGCTGATATTTTTGCAGGCAGAGTGTGTATGGGGGCACCTGAGAACGGGTCTAAAAGTCGGATCTGAAACACTCCCAGTTTCAAGTCCACCCAGCACTTAGAATCAGCAAGTATTCACACATTTGGACCTCTACATGAGGTTGGAGCTTCTCCTCCTCCTTCATCTCTATCACTTCTCAATCATGTGCTACCCTATCCATGTACCAGCTCAACCACCTGCCACAATTCAACTCTCCCACTCACTAATATTCATGCAATCACCCAATCACTAAGGCTCACATTGGACATTTAAATGAGCAGCTAATGCTGCAAAGATGGGGCCCTTGTTCTGTGCTGCTGCTCTTTGCAGGTCTCTGCGTGGATTTCTACACTGAGCAGGTTCTTCGGACTGCTTTTAAATGTAACCAGGTAAGTGCGCAGTTTTCTGACTGATCAGCATCCGACGTAGCAGTTCCGAAATTGACCAGAAGATTTGGGCCAACATCTCACCAAAAGATTGGCATTTAAATGTTTTGATGGGTTGTACTGGATCCTTTACCCAGTCATATTTCTCATGTTAAAATTCACCCATCAGTTTCAACAACAGTCGGGGGAGCCAGACATTTTACCTTTGCGCTTTAGCATGTTAATTAGTAAACAAATTGGGCAGGGGGAGGATTTTACAAAATCTAAAGCAATTCAGACTTCTGCAAAGAAATTGCTCCAGAGACTATGTGGATTGCCAGTATCATAATTGCTTATTTATGCAAGCGCTTGGTGGCTCTGTAATAATGGAAAGGCCCCAGTTGCAATGGCCAGTCTCTGCCTCCTAGGATTTCAAAACAAGTCTGTCTTCGCTCAAGCTTGATAGCCAGCTAGTCTGTTCAATTAACTCAAACCAGTTGGCTCTTAACCTTGAGTGAAGACAGCTTTGGAAATATAAGCTCGAAAGGGAGCCTGTGCCAAAAGCGTTTGTAAAATTCAATCTTTGATTTTTTACCATTAACTGAAGAGTCTAGGATATTAACTGCCACCACTGTTTATTCAGGCATTTTATATAAAGCAAATTAGCTTGTTGATTTGCAGTTATACCCTGTTTTGTTGTTTCAAATCCACCTTCCATAAGCAGATAAAACTTATGGCAGCATGTGAGTATCAAAGTAGTTAGTGTACAGGACATTAAAAGTTGCAATCTGTTTGTGAGAGGAATAAATGATGTTGAACCTGAAAGAATATCTCAAGCAAAAACCAAAAATGGTGATGCTGAGAAGACAAATTTGTTAAACATTGCATCTGAAGAACAGCACCTTTGTCAATGCAGCTGTTCATTTAGTACCTCGTTACCATATGAACTTAGTCTGTATGTTCAACTTGGGTGTGATGCATTTCCTGGGAAGATGTATTCTGAAACATTAAATTTATTTCACCTACAAATACAATGCAATAATTCCTTGTAATTTCACAAGTACTACATAATAAAACTTGCATTTGGAAATCAGATACTATATCCACTTTTTACATTGATAAAGATTATTCTGATGTTAAATCTTCAATCACAAGTTATTGCGTCAAGTTTTGAGGCTGTGCCCTCTAGTTCTAGTTTCCTTTCTAAGTGGAAAGAATCTCTCCATCTCTACCCTATCCAGCCCCCTCATTATCTTATAGGTCTCTATCAGATCCCCCCTCAGCCTTCTAAATTCCAACGAATACAAACCCAATCTGCTCAGTCTCTCCTCATAATCAACACCCCCCATCTCTGGTATCAACCTGGTGAACCTTCTCTGCACTCGTTCCAAGGCCAATATATCCTTCCGAAAATAAGGGGACCAGTACTGCACACAGTATTCCAGCTGCGGCCTCACCAATGTCCTGTACAGATGCAGCAAGACATCTCTGCTTTTATATTCTATCCCCCTTGTGATATAGGCCAACATCCCATTTGCCTTCTTGATCACCTGTTGCACCTGCAGACTGGGTTTTTGCGTCTCATGTACAAGGACCCCCAGGTCCCTCTGCACAGCAGCATGTTGTAATTTCTTTCCATTTAGATAATAATCCAATTTGCTATTATTTCTTCCAAAGTGAATAACTTTCTACATTCTATTTTAGAAGCATCTACATTTTGAGAATATATATCATGGAGCATCTGGGCACAATGCGTATATAAAGGTTAAATCAATGTTCCCACCAGCTTACATATGTTCTGATTTCAGATTTATTCAGCCATGAGTCATTAGCACCAAGAATAATGTCCCTATCTTGAGACTTTCAAAAGTCAACGAGGATGAACCAATGAATAAGAAATATAGACTGGAATTTTTTCGCCACAGCAGGAGCCCTGGCAATGTCTCTGAAAATCGGCCAGCCAATGGGACCCATGGCCTCATCTATTAGGGGCCTGAGAACTATTTAGTTGCCAGTGGGGGCTGCCATTTCTTTAAAGGATAATTGTTTGTCCCAAAGATCAGCACCATCATTGTTAGTGATGGCCATTGCTGAGACTGCACCTGGAAGAAGTGGACACCATAGAAGGATGCCCTCCCAACCATGGAACTGGACTCTGGGGTTACCAGGGCCAATCAGCCAGTGAGGGGGTAGGGTAGATGGGAGAAAGCGGGCCCTTCCATAGCTCAAAAAGTGTGCCTGGAGAGTAGGGCCCCCGCACTCTCCAAGTCCACTGGAAGGCCCATCCCACTTTCTGTCCGGGCAAAAGAGGCCACTTAAGTGGCTAAGCTGGCCCTTGGATAGGAAGACTGTCTTCCACCTCCCTCATGACTGGTAAAATATCATGATGGCAGGAAAGCAGCGGAGCTTTTGATTGTCATTTTACCTGTTGCCTCCCAACTCCTCACCTGTCCCCAGAGGGTTGATAATTCTGAATTTATGGGCTGGATTTTATATGAATTTTGAAGTGCTTTGAAAACAAGACTCCTATGAGTCAAGAGGAAGAAACTGGCCATGAGTCATAATTTGGAGACCTGTCATCTAAACTACCTCAGCCCCAAACCAAATTTATTTGAATACTGCCACTAATTAAGTGATAATCCTCAATAAATCCCATCTGGAATAAACTGTTGCATTGATTCTCTAAAAGTACGATCAACAAATTAAACATCTCATGACTGTAACAGCATTATTGTGTTAAATAACAGGCCAATTTTTGAAAACTTTAAATTAATTAAGAGTTGGAACCTGCCAATGGGTATTTGAACATATTATCCTTCAGCCATGTGGTGTGTTTGTTTGAAATTATTTTCAAGAGAATGTTATTTCTCATTTGTAAGATTCCGCTCACCTGTTCATGGATTTAGCCATAGGTCAGAAAAGCAGCCACAAGAGTGTGTAATCTAATATATTCTATAATGCATGTCCAACTTTTGCAGAGCAACTGATTGTTCATCAAAGTTTTCTTCAATTTTCTGTCCTCCCTTTGATGAATGAGAAGAGTGGGGATACTGAAAGTCTCATTAATTAGTTAAGTGCTGGAAAAGCTCAGCAGGTCTAGCAGTATTGTGGAGAGAGAAACTAAATTAATATCCAATATGACTATATTAGAACTGAAGAGAGGCAGAAATGGAAGAGGGACAGTAAAGTTGAGCAAAAGGTAAGGTGAGGGATAGGTTACAGGGCAGGCAGGGCGAGTGGGAATGGCACTGGTAAAGGAACAAACCACTGGTCAAGAGTAGGTGTTAATAGCTGAATGAAGGTTAATGTTGCCTGAAAGCAAAACATGAGAACAGATACAGACTGGCACTAGGGGAAAAAAAACAAAATAGAGGACTAAGTTATGGTATGAAGTTGTTGAACTCAATATTGATTCCAGAAGGCTGTAAAATGCTTAATCAGAAAGCGAGGTGCAGTTCCCCAAGCTTGCACTGGGCTTTACTGGAACACTGCAGCAGGCCGAGGACAGAAATAAGCATCAGAGCAGGTGAATTGGAATGTTAAGTGACCAGAAGGTCATGCTGGTGGAATGAACGGAGGTGTTTGGCAAAGCAGTGACTCAGCCTGCATTTGGTCTTCCTAATGTAGAGGAGACTGCATTGTGAACAGCAGACACAATGGTCTGTAACTTCCTGGCTCCCCAGTGTTGGGTAAGTGGTACCCAAAGATGCGCTGGGGAATCCCTCTTGGAAGTTCCCATGTTTGGGTTTATGCACCAATTGTCCAGAGGCATTAACTTCCCTGGAAAGTTGTGCTGCACTGGGAACCATCTGACAAAATGATTTGAATCACTAACTTTGGATGGTTCTGTTAAGTGTTACATTAATAGTTATTCTGAAAAAGAAATAAAAACACTTCTAACATCAGTGTAACTGTTTGAAATACCCAGATCGATCCCCCCACACAGTTGATCCCACAGCAGGGTCCCTGTCCTCGTCCCCCCACGCCCCCAATAGTATTTCCCACCCACCACAGTGCTCCACCTGCACGAGATTCCCCCCCATCCTTGCATCCCAGATAGGTACCCCCCTTACTTAACCCGATTCCCACCTCTCCCCCCACGTGACCAAACTGGACACCCCTCCCATGATGTCCGACCCCCTCCCCCCCACCCTAATGTCTGGCCCCAACCCTCCCCACCTAAATCCCATCCACATACCTTGGACACTTCACTTCTCCCTGGCCTGTTATTTTCAATGGAACTTTTAAACCCACCGACTTCACAGCAGCAAGTGCAGTAAAAAAAGGAGCCATGTCCTCCTTCATTCCTACTCTTTTGGACTCCAATGCGGCACCCAGGGTTCTGCTGTGTTGACTGGATCTCATCCAGCCTGATTCAGGAAGGCCAGGTGAGAAAGGCACTGAAGAAATTTAGTGCAGCTTAGGTGGGTATGGGGCAGCAATCCGACTGACACTAATTGCCATTCCAAGGAAGTTATGACCCCAAATTCCCATTCTCACTCACTCTGACTTTTGTTCCATGATGTCTTGGTAATTTAATCTCCCTCATTCTCTAACCTCCTCCGGACCTTTTCTTTTTGCTCCACCTGACCCTACCTCATTTTTCAAGTTCAATTTCTGCCTCACTTCAATTCTGAAAAAGGGTCGTATTGGAGTCGAAATGTTAACTGTTTTTCTCTCTGCCACATGTTGAGTTTTTCCAGCACTTTGTTTTTATTTCAGATCTGCAGTATTTTTCCTTTACTCATTAATTAGGTGTTAAACAGAGGCCTCAAAGGACATTGTGTTAACAATTATGTTTGAAACTTATACGGCGTACGTTTAATTTATAGGTAAATGGTCTACCAGACATCTATCTATCATGACTATAGAGGAAGTATTGCTATGGCCATAAATAGTACTGATTGTGGAGCCTGTTTTGATGTTACCAAATATCAAGAATCCTAATTGGAGAGGGTTCAGGGTGGAGCTCAGGTTAAACCCGGTCAATTTTACTGCTCACTGATCCAATGGACAATGAAATCAGATGGAATGAAATGCGAATCATACTTGAAACCTGCCCCATCACTGCCATAATGGCTCATTTAAAATCTGAGCATAAGTGTCTGAAAAATAACTATGCCTATTTTCCACAAACAAAACAAAACTGAGTGTGTCATTATGTATAAAATATATGCATATTTCATCTGGAATATAAATTAGAGAGTCAGTGAATATTAAATTGTTCCAGTAAAACATATTTCCTCAGTCACATCATGAAGTATGGTATTAAAATTACAAAACAATAGGGTATTTTCCAATGCCAGAAATGCAAATCTGAACAAGCAAAAGTAGATTTACTTGTACTGGTGCTGCAAGTATAGCTGCATTTTTCTGTATCATACCCGAGAACCGCTGCTACAATATCAGATAATCTTAAACACAAACTCAACTTCGTAAAGCTAATTTTTAGGCGAGACATTTTCAGAAGTTTCTTAAAGCCTTGAGTAGAAACTTTGATGAGGTTGTTTTAAGGTTCACCACTATTCCAGCCAATGTGGGCGGAAAACGCTGCAGGATGCAAGGCTGGTTTGATCCTGCTGCACTGGGCAATCCAGGCTGAAATCAAAGGCATGCAAACTGGATCAAATCGGGGCAGAAGTTGTTGCTAGGTTGTGTTGTTTTATTCAGCACAATTTACTTAAAAGCATTAGAACTAGTGCAAATGATCCAGGACTTTTAAATGTAATTTGAGCTTTTGTAGTCTTCAGCATCAGTCTGAAAAGCATCACACCAGAAGCAAGCTCTGCCCACAAAACTGCCCCTACCCTACGGTCAAATTAATTACATGTTCAAGGTTCTATTTGTTTCCATTTGAGGGTCTTTGAGGTGACCCCTAAAATTAAACCGGCATTTTCTTTTTTAGATGCAAGCAGAGCAATAGGCACCACTTAAATGCTTTTAATTCTTCCTTAATACATGAATGTAACTGAGAAATGGTTTTAAAGTATTTTGCTTATTTTAAATTGGATCACTCAGATCGTGGACTCGATACCATGCCTTAAATTTTTGCAATGACAGAAAGCCTGTTTATCATTACAAAAATGACAGGTGAGCCCAAAAATTGGATGTCCCGTCCTGTCATGGCACCTACCATTTTCAGTATTTGCAGGAATGGGATCAGGTCACTTTTCAGGCACGTGTTTTTGCAGAGACAGCTGACCAAGAAGTCAGAGTTGCCTTCACTTGTGATTTTGGTGTGAGTGGCATCTGAAACCTTACGTGCGAATTTTGTGGGTTTGTTTGGGTAGCCAAGAATCGAGAGGTAACATATCCCTTTTTGATACAGTCACGGGACACCTTTGCGAAAGGTCAGTGCCCTTTACGATTGCTGAAAGTAGGCATAAATATGTAAGAAAGTGCAAAAACTCATTAGAATAGTGAAACTCATTGGAACTGTTAAAAGCTGTCAGAAGTGTCTAGATGAACTATCAAGAGGAGCTGTCAAAAACAACCGTCAAAGAGAGCTGTAAAGGTATTTAAAACTCCTGCACTTTAGTTCTTTGAAAAAGCTGGCTGGATTGTTATATAAATAATTGCTTACTATTTGACTCTAGATGTTGACATAAGTCTTAAGGTTACCATTACCTGATTAGCACAGTATGACTGATTTCACAGCTGTCCATTATCACTTTGTTTGACAGCTTCAACATGGCTTCTTTATATAGAATCATAGAACGCCAACAGTGCAGAAGGAGGCCATTTTGCCCATTGAGCATGCACTGACAACCAATCCACCCAGACCCTAACCCCGTAACCCCATGTATTTACCCTGCTAATCCCCCTGACATCAAGAGGCAATTTAGCATGGCCAATCAATCTAACCAGCACATCTTTGAAGTGTGGGAGGAAACTGGAGCACCCAGAGAAAACCCACGTTGACATGGGCAGAATAATCTTTGAAGCAGGACTATGAATTCTAATGTTAAGAATTTTTGAGACAAATTTATTACCATCTATTTTCAAGAATATCAAACTCACGGTTTGTAGCATATTAATAAAATGAGTTCACATGAAATTATTTAAAAAGGTCAAAGCTATTTAAAGATTACAAGATAGTAATGCTCTCCAACTGCTGTTCACCAGGAACAACAAAGATAAATGAGGTCTAGTTTTTAAATGACTGAATACATTGAAGGCAAAATGTGTATATTAAAACAGAACTTCCGCAAGTGAAATTATATTGAACATAGTTGAAAAGTAATTTGGGATCTTTTTCCAGGCAGGATTTTGGTCATTACAACCAAGCTTTACAAAAGGAAGACAACCTTCACACAATAATATATTTCTCAGATATTATATACATCCAGCACAAAGCAAAACTGAGAGCAAAAGTGGTCTCTCATCAATCTGCAGGCACCAGTTAAGAAATTCCTTATTCGTAAACTATATTGATGCAAAACATGCTTATCCACATACTGACAAGAAAAAGATGATAATTAATCATTATGTAATCAAATCCAAATAATTGTGATAAAACCTGTCACTTGTAAGCTCTTCAATCTGAACCAGTCAGCAACATATGTTTGTTAAACAATCTAAATTATTGGCTCAAGACACATGAGCAGTTCTATTCAGTTGAAACAATACCATACTGCTAAAGCTTGTCTCGGATGTATCACTTAAAATTCATTTTATGCTTCTCCATTGTTAAAGCTAATAAAATCTCATAACACAAAACACTCTCCACAGTGGTGTATAAATACCATTATTAAAGATTATCTATTAAATGCAGGTAGCCATAATTACATTCTCTACCCACAATGCCAACCAAATATTTACAATAAAGAACTTGCTATGAGATGACAATTCAAGGTCAGAGGTTGAGTTATTTTTTTTCCTGAAAAAGTGTTGGTCTAAGAATGTTTTATAGCATTTTACAATGATATATGAGAATGAGAAATAAAGGGCTGACAAGCCATGGAAATAGGGTTTTACGGAAGTGTCTTATTAGTAGCTTTAAATTATGTCAATGTGATGTGTAATCATACCAATTGCTTACAATCGTGCTGCTTTATATCTTTAGCCAGTTATCCCAGAATCCTGAGGCATATAACTTATTTTTATATGTAGTATTGTCATAACTATGGCCCTCAGAATTTTGCAGGACTTTAAGTACACTTTCCAATGCATTCAAAGCAAATTCTGTAGCAAGAAAACTTAGGTTTTTCTGTAGAATTGTTCAGTTGGAGACACCTGACATTAATTACAGTGAGGGAATACTGAGTATATCGAAAACAGTTTCCAATACATTTTCTAAAGAGAGTGCGGCATTCCCTGCACCCCCTATAAAAAAAATCACACACCTGCAACACCAATCTCCTCCACAAATTAACCAAAGTCATCTATTTAACCCTACAAAATGTTTCTTTACTAATCCCTTCAGCCCCTCTACTAGGATCCAGTCACTAAAATGATAATTATCTAGTCACAAAGACCTTAAAACAAGGTCTGCAAGATTTGTGTCACAGATGCATGCATTTCACCTGAAATATTGCAAAGGATCTACTTCGGTATGTTTACTTCCTACTCCAAGAATATTTTGTGCTTATTTGGCAAAGAATTTGTACTTTAAAGGATTCCAAAATTAGTTTGGAGAACCCAGGACATAGATAATTGCTGAGTACCCGATCAGTAGAAAAGGGATAATGATAACATATGCCCTGTCCATTCAGTTAATCCTTTAATCTCTTTACAGCCAGTTTAATTATTTTAAATCCCCTCTCATGTTCCGCATTTGTTCAGTACCTGTACATAGAAATTGAGACTCATTACAGAAATATTTTTAACAACTTTCCCACATATTTGTATCACTTTTAAAACAAAATAAAAATTTGTAAGTATACGCAATGACATAATCTCTGCCAATTTCATCTTTCACATGCATGGAATCCACTGGGATATTGCAAGGGTTTGCGAATCTATATAGCCTATCACTTAAAATTGCAAAATGATTTACACAGAAAATTAAGTAATTAGAAAGGGGTTGATTGTAAATGTTGCACTACTGGAGGTGGTATCTTTCGGTTGAGGCATAAGATAAAGCTGTCTTGTTCAGTTGGCTGCAAAAGATTTCATGGTGCTCATCCAATATGCTCAAAACTGATAAAACTAGTCATTCAACTCAATGCAGTAAATGGGATTTTATAAGGGCAAATTGCCTACTGTATTAAACTACAAAAACAACAGCAAATGCTCATCTAATTGACAGTAAAGTGTTTTTGAGCAGGATATTGAGACTGCAAGAGATGCAGTAGAAATGTCAGTCTTTCTTCTTCCAGCTGAAGCATCCAAGTTGATTTTCGCCAAATGTTTTTCTCAAATAGTGGAGTAACAAGACAATTGTCTATGGATAAGGAAAGGTTTATCATCTCATCCAAAATGTTGAAAACTGCTTAATTTGAACTGAGTTATTCATTTTGAACCTACTGCCTCAGCCGATGTGGGCCAGCTCCATCCTAGCTGTGTTTAAAGCATTGCGGATGACGTTTCAGCTAGCTCAAATTGAGAAATGCACATTTCATTCCAGGTATCATGGTCATTGAAATGGTAGTGCTCACTGCTAACCCTGAAGAAAACATTTCCTAAATATCTAGCAATCTCTGATGCCTGGCCTTCCCTTTTCCTCAGCTCGAATCCAAGTCAAGGAAATCCACAGATTGAGAGCAACACCGATGTCATCAAGCAGAATATACAACCAATCACACAGAAGTATTCTCATAGATAGCAAACCGGGAAGTAAAATGCACCAAATTATTTTATTTATATTTAAAATTTTATAGGTAGTGAAATAATTGATTGATACACATATAGGAGTACGGGTGGAAACTGAAATATCATAAACTTTAAAATATATTTTAAAAATGTGGATCTTTAAATTTTACATTCCACAAATAGAAAATTTGTCTTTCATGCCCAGTGAGGCTCTTTGGCAGAGATTATGAACTCAGAACGCCTAGTTACACCTTATTCAGTAAGGTACAACAACTCTTTCTAGGGTATTTACAGCAAGACTAATAGCACAGAAAGGCAAATTCTTGTCAGTTAGTGATTTCCATTTGATTACAGTCTGGGTGAACTTCTACAGTGCACCCTATGACAAGGGTAGAATCAATAACAGCAACTTCTGGATTTCCGTGTTTAACTGTACATATACAGAGTCCAAAAATTGTCAGTTTCAGAATAGTAATGACGGAAACACTGATGCATTTGCTGACTACTGCAAAATCTATATCATTAGTTTTCTTTGTTCCTGATCAAACATCAAAGGACAGTGAGGGATATTTTGCACTTTGTTCCTAAGTTCAATGCAGAGTAACTTCTTTCTTACATTTGAAGAGGAATAAAGTGTTTGTCTCTTACTTTTTATCTATAATTAATAAAACTTTCTGTAGTTTTATCTAAGCTAGAGTTATTCTGGTAAAATACTCCGTCCATCAGTTGCCCAAACCAAGGTCTCCCTAAACAACATAGGGTTTAAAGAATAGGCATAATATACTAATAGTTACCTTACCAAGCACTTATATCTTTCAGGGTTGCTTCTGACTTAGGGTAGAACAACTCGTTTTTCAGACAGGCTTTTTTGCAAACATAGTTTGCTGGGAGTTCAGACAACTTTTGAGTTCTCACAACAGCTAGATTGCATAGGGTGAATTTGCTCCTGATATGTTGTTTTGCTTTTTGATCTTCCCTTATCTGAACTAATCTCCTCTGAAGTCACTCTTACTTACCTTCATTTTGTGAGTCCATCTTTTAAAATGTAATGGTGAAGTGCATACCTCATCTCTCCATCTTTGAACTTTGAACATCTTTACTCAGACCATGGACATTCTATTCTCCATCATTACCAACTTCCTTTAGGTAAACATCTGTTCACAGTGTTGTTAGGCCAATCAACATATCAAAAGCACTAATTGCATCAACTCAGCTGAATTGTCTCCACAAGTTCACAGTTTCCATTCTTAAATAGTGTCTAAAAACATACAACCAACAGAACACATTCCCAATTATTGGATTTCCTTGATTTTCACATCTCAATTTCTTAACACTGTAACAAGACTTGTACCAGAATATAAAATTAGCCTTTTTCTAAATGCTATTTAGTTAATCAAACTACTAACTTATTTTATCCACACAATATTAATTATCAAAATGATCGTAACTCTAATTGCACGTCCTTGCAATCAGCCGTTTGAAGGACACATGTCCATTTATCGGCATCACGTTACAATGCTCTGCCTTTCCCATAGACCATAAGGCATAGGATCAGAATTAGGCCATTCGGCCCATTGAGTCTGCTCTGCCATTCAATCATGGCTGATATGCTTCTCAACTCCATTCTTCCACCTTTCCCCCATAAACTTTGATCCTCTTACCAATCAAGTCTGTCTTAAATATACTCTGTAACTTGGCCTCCACAGCCTTCTGTGACATTGAATTCCAAAATTTACCACTCTGTGACTGAAGAAATTCCTCCTCATCTCAGTTCTAAAGGGTTGTCCCTTTACTCTGAGGCTGTGCTCTCAGATCCTAGTTTCTCCTACTGATGGAAACATCTTCTCCACATCCACTCTATCCAGGCCTTTAAGCATTCTGTATGTTTCAATGAGATCCCCCTCATCCTTCCAAATTCCACTGAGCACAGACCCAGAGTTCTCAAAATGCGCCTCATACATCAAGCCTTTCATTCCTGGGATCATTCTCGTGAACCTCCTCAGAACCCTCTCCAAGGCCATCACACCCTTTCTTAGATACAGGGCCCAGAATTGCTCACAATATTCCAAATGTGCCTAACCAGAGCCTTATAAAGTCTCAGCAGTACATCCTTGTTTTTGTATTCTGGTCCTCTCAAAATGAATGCTAACATTTGTTATGGTTCAGGTCAGAAACTCCAAAGTGTTTTATGGAGCCTGCCTGGATCATAAGTTTTGCATCTTGAATTTAGCTAGGAAAAGCATGAGAGGTTTCACTTCAGGTATGATTCAAATGACCCACTGGGGAGTTTTTATCAAACAAAGTTTATTTAAGAATATAGTTAACATGTATAGTAAGAATATTAGCAATAACTTCTATCAATTACAAACAACACAAAAAAACCCACGGTAAAGTATAACCCTTAACGAATATAGGAGCTGTCCCAATCAAACCAATTCCATAAACAAGACACTTCAAACAGGTTTAATACAGCATAGACTAATGCTCACATGATACTGGAATTGAGTGCTTTGGATGAAATCTGCAGTTCTCTGGATAGACTCAGAACAGTTTGGAGTGAGAACAGCTTCCCAAAACACCAGGGGCTCTAGGCAAGCCACCAGCAGCAGATTCCCTCCCCTGCTACCCCCTCAGAAAGACCTTGCTTTCAGATGACCAGTAGAACTTCCTAAACCAAGGAGAGACTTCTTTTCAGCTTGATGCTGCTTCTAAAACAAACTCAAACTGCAGCTCCAAACAGAAAATGAAAGAACTCCTATCACCTGACCTGCCAATCAGTTTTTCTCCGAACAATGCAGAGTCATAAACATTCCAGTAAAAATAAACAAACCCCGTTTAAGCAGCAATATAAAGACTTCTCCAGACAAACTGGCACCATAATGGCATCAGCTAAGGCTGTGAGCTGAGAAACATTGAAGCTGTGAGAGCTTCATGATTAAAAAAAAAATCTCTTAAAGGTACACTAACATCACACATTGCATTTGCCTTCCTAACGACCAACTCAACCTGCTAGTTAACCTGAAGAGAATCCTGAATTAGGATTCCCAAGTCCAATTGCGCTTCCGATTTCTGAATTCCCTACCCATTTAGAAAATAGTTTACGCCTCTATTCTTCCTACCAAAGTACATAACCTCACACTTTCCCACGTTGTATTCCATCTGCCACTTCTTTGCCCACTCCCCTAACCTGTCCAACTCCTTCAGCAGCCTCCCCGTCTCCTCAATACGACCTGTCCCTCCACCTATCTTTGTATTGTCTGCAAACTTAGCCACAATGCCCTTAGTTCCTTCATCTAGATCATTTATGTATAGAGTGAAAAGTTGTGGTTCCAACTCTGACCCCTGCAGAATTCCACTAGTCACTGGCTGCCATCCTGAAAAGCACCCCCTTTATCCCCACTCTCTGCCTTCTGCCAGTCAGAAAATCTTCTATCCATACTAGTACTTTGCCTCTAACACCACGGGCTCTTATCATATTCATTTCCCCCTTTTGATTGAATTACAAACTAAAATTACTCAGAAAATGTTCCTTGTATTTAATTATTTTTGGAGAAATCATCTAAAGAAATTACATCGAAAGAAACACCAACTGAAGACCGTGACCTGAATACCATTTTCAGAATAAATAGCATTCAAATGCTGCCATTTGTTACATTTTAAAGCCAGGTACACTTGCACAGCTTTATCAAGAGAGTCTTATTAATCAGCACAATCTAATTTCACAGATCCAAATGGTAGTACTCCAAACAGATCAGAACTCCAAACTCACCCTCCAAATTATATAGGAAGTGGACAAACGCTTCGTCAGAAGCCAAGGACAAACCGATGACTTCTGAAAACACAACATTAACACCTCAACTTGCATTGTTTAAAGTTGTAAGGAGCCTTTTGGCTCAACTTAATGAAAATATTTATGGATGCTTTTCAAAGCCTTTCTGTAGTTTTGACACAAATTGCCAATCCAGATAAATTCTAAGGTAAATGTGTCATCTTGTTTACACTTGTAATCTAGCTAATCTTTGGAGTGCTGACTTATATTCTAGAGAAATGTGTAGGGTTTACATTATGTTTTGAAATATTAGAAGATTAATTTCAATAAAAAACGGCAGATATTTGAAATTTTTACTTCAGTAACTAAGCGGGCTCATTGGAAATACAGCACCAACTCACCATTTCACAACTTACGATTAGGAAAATCTGCAAGTTAAGTATCATTAACAAATAAATTATATAAAATAATTATTACCAATGTATTTCCAATAAGGGTTTTGCTGCACCAAGCCATATCTCACATTACTTTGGCAAATCAGATCAGAAGCCTGTGCTCCTGCTCCTGGTTTACAAGCAAAAACTGAAATGGGAGAATACGTTAAAAAAAAATGTGCAATGTTGATCTGAGGAATCGGATGATCTCCTATGGGGCTGCTTAGGTTGAGTAGACTGGTCAGTATTTAAAAACTGTGACCAGCCTGAATGAGTACGCCACTACAGTAACTGACTTCATTAGCAAGTGTGTCGAAGACTGTGTACCAAAGAAGCAAATCCGTGTGTTTCCCAACCAGAAACCCTGGATGAACAGGGATATTCACTGCTTGCTGAAGTCCAGGTCTGAGGTGCTCAAGTCAGGCGACCCTGACCTATACAAGAAAGCGAGATATGATCTATGGAGATCCATCAAAGATACCAAAAGACGGTACTGGACCAAGCTAGAGTCCCGGGCTAGCCACACCGACCCCTGCCGACTATGGCAAGGTCTGCAAGACATAACAGGCTACAAGATGAAAGCATGTAAAATCGCCGGCATATCTCCCCGATGAGCTCAAAGCATTCAATGCCCGTTTTGAGCAAGAGATCTGCAAGAGCATGTCCTCCACCCCAGAAGCCTTGGACGAATCTGTATCCAAGGTCACCATTGCAGATGTCAGAGCAGCCTTCTCAAAAGTCAACCCAGGGAAACCGACTGGCCCGGATGGAGTATCCGGACGAGAACTCAGATCCTGTGTGGACCAGCAGTCGGGGATATTTGTAGACATCTTCAATCTCTCTTTACAACAATATGAGGTCCCTATCTGCTTCAAGAGGACGACCATCACGGTACTGAAGAAAAGCCAGGCCGCGTTCCTTAATGACAATCATCCGGTGGCTCTGATATCCATCATTATGAAGTGCTTCAAAAGGTTAGTCATGGCATGAAACAATTCTGGCCTCCCAGATTGCCTGAATCCACTACATTTTGCCTACCGCAGCAACAGATCCACAGCAGTTGCCATTCTCTGGCCCTGCACTCAACCCTGGAATACTTAGATAACAAGGACACCTATGTCAGACTCCTACTTATTGACTATAGCTCAGCCTTCAACATTATTATTCCTACGAAACTCATTTCCAAACTCTGAGGCCTTGGGCTCGGCTCCTCCCTCTGTGATTGGATCCTAGATTTCCTAACCCACAGACCTCAATCAGGAAGGATAGGCAACAACACCTCCTCCAAAATCATCTTTAACACCAGTACCCCACAAGGCTGTGTCCTCAGCCCCTTACGATACTACTTATACACCTATGACTGTGTGGCCAAATTCCCCTCCAACTAGATTTTCAAGTTTGCTGATGACACCACCGCAGTGAGACAGATCTCAAACAATGACGAGATCGAGTACAGGAAAGAGATAGAGAATCTGGTGAACTGGTGCGATGACAATGATTTCTCCTTCAATTTCGACAAAACTAAGGAGGTAGCCATCAACTTCAGGAAGCGTAGTGGAGGACATGCCCCTGTTTACATCAATGGGGACGAAGTAGAAATGGTCGAGAGTTTCAAGTTTTTAGTTGCCCAGGTCACCACAGCCTGTCTTGGTCCCTCCATGCCAATCCTATATAAGAAAGCTGATCAATGCCTCTACTTTCTCAGAAGACTAAGGAAATTGGGCATGTTCGCTACGACTCTCACCAACTTTTACAGATGCACCATATTGTATCATGGCTTGGTATGGCTCCTGCTCTGTCAAACACCGCAATAAACTACAACAGGTCGTGAACGAAGCCCATTCCATCACACAAACCAGCCTCCCATCCATTGACACTGTCTACACATCCCACTGTCTCAGAGAAGCAGCATAATCAAGGACCCCATGCACCCCAGACATACTCTCTTCCACCTTCTTCCATCGGGAAAAAGATACAAAAGTCTGAGGACGCGTACCAACAGCCTCAAGAACAGCTTCTTCCCTACTGCCATCAGACTTTTGAATGGACCTACCTTGCATTAACTTGATCTTTCTCTACCCCTAGCAATGACTGTAACACTACATTCTGCACTCTCTTGTTTCCTTCTCTATGAACGGTATGCTTTGGATGTGTAGACTTTTGAATACATAGAACATAGAACAGTACAGCACAGAACAGGCCCTTCGGCCCACGATGTTGTGCTGAGCTTTATTTGAAACCAAGATCAAGCTATCCCACTCCCTATCATCCTGGTGTGCTCCATGTGCCTATCCAATAACCGCTTAAATGCTCCTAAAGTGTCTGACTCCACTATCACCGCAGGCAGTCCATTCAACACCCCAACCACTCTCTGCGTAAAGAACCTACCTTTGATATCCTTCCTATATCTCCCACCATGAACCCTATAGTTATGCCCCCTTGTAATAGCTCCATCCACCCGAGGAACGTTCACTCTATCTATCCCCTTCATCATTTTATAAACCTCTATTAAGTCTCCCCTCAGCCTCCTCCGCTCCAGAGAGAACAGCCTAGCTCCCTCAACCTTTCCTCATAAGACCTACCCTCCAAACCAGGCAGCATCCTGGTAAATCTCCTCTGCACTCTTTCCAGCGCTTCCACATCCTTCTTATAGTGAGGTGACCAGAACTGCACACAATATTCCAAATGTGGTCTCACCAAGGTCCTGTACAGTTGCAGCATAACCCCATGGCTCTTAAGCTCCAACCCCCTGTTAATAAAAGCTAACACACTATAGGCCTTCTTCACGGCTCTATCCACTTGAGTGGCAACCTTTAGAGATCTGTGGATATGGACCCCAAGATCTCTCTGTTCCTCCACAGTCTTCAGAACCCTACCTTTGACCCTGTAATCCACATTTAAATTTGTCCTACCAAAATGAATCACCTCACATTTCATCATAGAATCATCACCTGCAGTGCAGAAACAGGCCATTCAGCCCATCCAGTCTGCACCGACCACAATCCCACCCAGACCCTACTCCCATATCCCTACACATTTACCCGCTAATCCCTCTAACCTACGCATCTCAGGACACTAAGGGGCAATTTTAGCATGGCCACTCAACCTAACCCGCACATCTTTGGACTGTGGGAGGAAACCGGAGCACCCGGAGGAAACCCACGCAGACACGAGAAGAATGTGCAAACTCCACACAGACAGTGACCCAAGCCGGGAATCGAACCCAGATCCCTGGAGCTGTGAAGCAGCAGTGCTAACCACTGTGCTTATCAGGGTTAAACTCCATCTGCCATTTTTCAGCCCAGCTTTGCATCCTATCTATGTCTCTTTGCAGTCTGCAACAGCCCTCCACCTCATCCACTACTCCACCAATCTTGGTGTCATCAGCAAATTTACTGATCCACCCTTCAGCCCCCTCCTCTAAGTCATTAATAAAAATCACAAATAGCAGAGGACCAAGCACTGATCCCTGTGGCACTCCGCTAGCAACCTGCCTCCAGTCTGAAAATTTTCCATCCACCACCACCCTCTGTCTTCGATCAGATAGCCAGTTACCTATCCAATCTGCCAACTTTCCCTCTATCCCACACCCCCTTACTTTCATGATAAGCCGATAGTATAGCACGCAAGAAACAATATTTTTCATTGTATACCAATACATGTGAAAAAAATAAATCAAATTCTATAAATGGAGCAGAATGGTGAGAGCAGAGGGCCTTGTCCAGTCCATCATCGCTGATATATTTGTACGGTTATAATTATTTAGCCAGCAGATTATTAACTCCAAACCTGACATTTTCATATCCTTCCTAGAAAAATGAACCCAGCTGACCAAGAAAATTAATAAAGTAATGAAATTGGCAGTAAGAAATATAAAGATAGCAGCCCAAACCTTCCAGTCTGCGCATCGCCAAAATCTGGATTTATGTTGGAAGCTGCACAACAGGTCGCACACATGCTGAAATTGCATGCAAAGTTTAAACTTCTGATGGGTTGATTTCCGCTGCATGGATCCTCTGTAAAAGTCTCCAACATAGCTCATTGTCAGAGAGTTGGACCAAATACATGGGATCTACCTCGATACTCACCCAGGAAATGTTAAGATGGTCAATACTGGTCTAATTCAGTGATTAGTCAGCATAACTGAACTGAGCACCACAATCGACTCCCCCGTTTCCCCAACCCAACTGACTATATACACCCACCTCCCTGGTACCCCCTCTGAGTCAACCCCAGTAACCCCACCCATCCAACCTGAGTACCCTCTCATCTGATTATCGCCCCTGACCCCAGTACCTCTTATACTGTCTTAGAAAGGAATAAACTCATTAACGATAGTCAGCATGGTTTTGAGAGAGGGAGGTCATGCCTCACTAACCTGGAGGAGTTTTTTGAAGAAGTGACCAAAATGGTTGACGAGGGAAGGGCCGTGGATGTCGTCTATATGGACTTTAGTAAAGCGTTTGACAAAGTCCCTCATGGTAGGCTGGTGAAAAAGGTTGGATCTCATGGGATAAAGGGGGAGGTGGCTAGATGGGTGGAGAACTGGCTTGTCACAGAAGACAGAGGGTGGTAGTGGAAGGGTCTTTTTCCGGCTGGAGGCCTGTGACTAGTGGTGTTCTGCAGGGCTCTGTGTTGGGACCTCTGCTGTTTGTGATTTATATAAATGATCTGGAAGAAGGTGTAACTGGGGTGATCAGTAAGTTTGCGGATGACACAAAATTGGCAGGACTTGCAGATAGTGAGGAGCATTGTCAGAAGCTACAGAAGGATATAGATAGGCTGGAAATTTGGGCAAAGAAATGGCAGATGGAGTTCAAACCTGATAAATGCGAAGTGATGCATTTTGGTAGAAATAATGTAGGGAGGAGCTATATGATAAATGGCAGAACCATAAAGGGTGTAGATACGCAGAGGGACCTGGGTGTGCAAGTCCACAGATCCTTGAAAGTGACGTCACAGGTGGAGAAGATGGTGAAGAAGGCATATGGCATGCTTGCCTTTATAGGACGGGGCATAGAGTATAAAAGTTGGGGTCTGATGTTGTAGATGTATAGAACGTTGGTTCGGCCGCATCTGGAATACTGCGTCCAGTTCTGGTCGCCACACTACCAGAAGGACGTGGAGGCTTTGGAGAGAGTACAGAGGAGGTTTACCAGGATGTTACCTGGTATGGAGGGGCTTAGTTATGAGGAGAGATTGGGTAAACTGGGGTTGTTCTCCCTGGAAAGACGGAGGATGAGGGGAGACTTAATAGAGGTGTATAAAATTATGAAAGGCATAGATAGGGTGAACGGTGGGAAGTTTTTCCCCAGGTCGGTGGTGACGTTCACGAGGGGTCATAGGTTCAAGGTGAAGGGGGGGAGGTTTAACACGGATATCAGACGGACATATTTTACACAGAGGGTGGTGGGGGCCTGGAATGCGCTGCCAGGCAAGGTGGTGGAGGCGGACACACTGGGAACGTTTAAGACTTATCTAGACAGCCATATGAACGGAGTGGGAATGGAGGGATACAAAAGAATGGTCTAGTTTGGACCAGGGAGCGGCGCGGGCTTGGAGGGCCGAAGGGCCTGTTCCTGTGCTGTATTGTTCTTTGTACCACCCACCCACTCACTCGTCTACTCACTGTAAGGGGAAAATGTAAGGAAAGCACACTTTAAAATGGCTGCCTGGCACATAAAGAGTTAACTGGGAAAGGAGCCATAAAGCAGACACCGGCTTCCACTGACACAGAGATCACTTTAAATCAAACCTAACAGACAAGCCATTTCTAAATCACAGACAGTGGCTTAAAGTAAACAAACACCTCAGGAAGCAAAGCCAAGGGTCGAGACATCTTTGAGATAAGGAAAACCCGAGACAAAGGGAATAGATTAGCCATAGGAAGAGCGGGAAAATATGAATGCGGGGAAACCAATTAACACCTGAATGAGCCGAAACCAACCGTTGATAGATACAGACATAGGAAATGTACCCATTCATAAGAACAATACTATGTTAAATGTCTCTATCTGCCTAAAACAATGTGATAATGTTCAAATCACCGGTCCATCTATTGTGTAAAGAGTATAAAGATGGACCGCTCCCGACATTTTACTGAGAGGAGGTTTGCTACTGACATGTGCCTTGTCTCCACGGAGCTCCGTTGAATAAATTGTGTTTTCTGAATCTCGAAGTCTGACTACTAGTGGATTTTTCCCACAACATCACTAACCCACAGGCAGACACGAGACCTTTAAAAACTTACCCAAATACAGCAGCTGATGCTGTAGAAAGGGGTGGGTCCTCTATTTATCAGTCTTCTCCGCTTATTGGACTTCTGTGGAGCTTGCTGCTTCATCTGGGATCAGGTTGGGTTGCAGAAATCTTTGCGGGCAGCAACAATGCATGCAGCATCAACATTGAACGCAAGATCTGGACCCGTATTTTTTCCGCTATTTATCACCTCTTCAAAATGTAATTGCTGCCAAACTATATAATACTGTTTAATTTTTGTTCAGTCTAATCCCTTGACCTCAATGTGAAAAAGAAAATCAACCTCGTGTACAGCATTTTAAAAATGGCTTTAGTCTCAGAAGAAATAGTAGTAATCACATTGCAAAAATGTACAGTTTTTTGTAACATTTATTGTACTGAAAGTAGTTCTCTCAAGTTCACATACCCCATTATCCCTGACTGTTGTACATTGCTACAAGTATCTACTGCATAGAGCTATCAGGCACAGAAAGCATGACTAAGTAGCAAATAAAACTAATACAAATCATGACTTCTTAGTTCCAAGAGCAACTATAGTGCATGATGAGCTCTTTAGAGGTCAGATAGTTATGAAGTGAATGGTGGTCAGGGTTGGGTGGTAAGTTGAATAAAGCCCGAGAAAGGACCATGCATTATTAAGGCATTGTCGCTCATTCTGATGCAGGCAACACAGAAGCTTTGTTTCTGCTGCTGAGGTAAATGATAGTAGCATGCAGCCCAGGACTAAACAGTGGCAGCACTCTCAGCTGGGACAAATCACGCATCGTCTTCTCCACCCCACAAAGCTCCCGTGAGTCAAGTACCTCTTAAATCTAGTCTGCTGTTCTTAAAGGAGAGGTTCCTTGTGGCAGCTGGTGCTGGAAATGGTTGCAGAAGACATTCTGAGCAGGAAGAGGAATTAAAATGAAGCAACAGGGAGGACAACAGGATTCAGAAGCTTTTGATGCAGTACTGGAGGATTTAGTAAACAGGTGCACAGAAGGGGAGAGCTCCTCTACCCACAGGGTAACAAGAGGCTCTGTGGACAGATGCTGAGAAGGCAGTGGGTGCAGTCAATACAAGCAGTCTAACCTTTAGGATCTGGATGCAGGACAGGAAAAGTTTAATGACTTCAAGTTATGTTGGGTCAAGAGGTACAACGATGTTCCTTCAGGTTCCTTGAGATTAATGCAGGCTACTGCCACTCTCAGTTTCCACATCTCTTTGACCTACATTCCTGCAAGCCATGGCTACTCCTGAATCTTGTACCCAGCCTCTAGTTCTATATTCCTGTCAGCTAGGTCACCTGATACTGTGCTGGCCCAGTGTTGGTGATCTATAATGAAATTCTGCTTCAGGGCCAGTGACATATTAATTAGGCCATACCCTCAAAGTGGACAAGGCTACCCTGGAGGAATTGAATGACTGGACCATGCACTCCAGCTGTCAACCCCAATAGTTAAGTTGGCTCTTCTGTTTGCCTTAGTTCCATAACTGTTATTTGAAGTTTTATATAGATCTTTTGCTGTCTAAGTTTTCTTGTAAATAAGAGGTATTTATGGAAAGCATTAGTAGCAAATCAAGTGATAAATCTTCTTGATGTGTGCTATAAATTAGTTTCCACTTTAATTTCAAAGTTTTTCAGTGTCAGTTTTCGACTAATATTGTCCTTGGGCTCTAATAAAAATATCTTAATTGGTTTACTGCTGGTACATGAGGGAACATTTAGATTTAAGTATTGCAAGAACACTGCAAATTATATTCCAGAAATGCTGTTATTGGCACTATACATTGCAACAGCATAAATAGGTATACATTTTGGCAAAGGCTAAAGCAAATGTTGATTGATAATGTTAGCCTAATAGTGCTACTTAAAATGTTTTCCCTTATGTTTTAAAAAAATGCTGAAGTATAAAACTCCATATCATCCAAAGATGAGGTGCTGTTCTTCAAATTAATACTGAGCTTCATTGGAACAATGGAAGGAGCCGATAAAGGGATCAGAGTGGAAGTGAGTCAGAGAAGTAAGATGATAGGAAGCTCTGAATCATGTTTCCAGGCTGACTGATGAGATGCTCCACAAAAGGCTCACCCAATCTGCACTTTGGCTCCCATTGTAGAGGGGACTACGCCATCAGCAACAGTTAAAAAGCACCAAACTGATGTACAAGTAAATCACTATTTCACCTGGAAGGATGGGAAGAAAGAAGGTAAATAATGAAACAGTATGGGAAGGGAAGATGTGTTTGCTGGTGGCATCACACTGGAGATGGTGGAAATTAGAGGATAATACATTGAATGTGAAGAAAGGTAAAGTGGGGGGGGGGGGGGGGGGGGGGGGGGGGGTAGACCAGAAGTGTGGAAAATCCAACAGACACATTCACGGGCCCTGTTAACTATGGGAAAATATCCTTAGTCAAGGAAAATGGAAGACATGTCGAGTGCACTGGTATGGCATCTGGCATCATCAGAATAGCTGTGATGGAGTCCTTCAAGGAAGTGGACTGGAAGTAGTCAAGGTAGCTGTGGGCTTATTATGGATATTGGTCGATAATCTATTTCTAGAAGTCAAGTAAGGGCAGAGAGCATGAGAACCAAGAAAAGGAATGAAATTGGAAGCAAATTTGATGGAATTTTCTCGCAGGACATGGCACTGATACAATCATTAATGTACCAAAATGGAGTCTGGGGAATGTGGGCTCAGACTGAGCGATGGTGATATGGATTAAGGAGTGAAGGAATAGAAAGGCCTGGCCTGGGGAGGAGGGGACACTCCCACTTTCTTCAGAGCCAGGCATAGCAACAACATGGAGCAGGAGTAGTAAGGAGTGAGAAGCAGCCAATAAAGTGGAAGAATCAGAATGGGAAAGGAGGAGCAAAGTTCTTAAAACGATAAATTTGAAAATGAGGGCACCTGCAAATAAAGGATACCTGATGCAATTCCTAAATAAATTCCTAATGTCCTTTTTTACTGTAAGTTGAACAGAAGCTGCTGCAGAAAAATGTTGACAGGATGCCCGCAGCAGCAATGGTGGGGGCGTGGATGGCATGAAATGCCAAGAGCAGTCGGAGGCACTGAATGCCACAAAGTTAACAATGATCCTTAGTGATGAAGTTTCAGCTCTAATCCATGTGGAATGAGAAGAGCTAGAGGCATGTGTTAATTTGATATGGTTGTATGAGTAGGCCTTTGTAAATAAACAATTAGTATGATTAAATGTACACTAAATACAATACATAATAAATATATCTTTAAGAAATCAATTCTGTAACCTCTTTAACCAAAATCGTTTTACTAATATGACAAATGTTTCCTGTTCTTTTCCCACTAAAGGATGTTGTTAGGATGTTGGAATGAAATGAAAAGTAAAGAATTGGATAAACAAGAAACAGATAGGGACCAGTTTTGACTTATTTTCTCATTTTTTCCAAATCACAAAAATAAATTGTTAAGAACTGGCATTTCAAGTTTCCCTTCTGGGATTTGGGATGCCCTCGCACTGAACATCAGCGGGGTTAAGTTCAGAGGTTACAGAATCTCTACAGTGCAGAAGGAATCCATTTGGCCCACTGAGTCTGCACTAACTCTCTGAAAGAGCATCTTACCTAGGACCACACCCCCACTCTAACCCCGTAACCCATGCATTTGCCATGGCTAATCCACCTAACCTACACATCCTGAGATATTAAGGGGCAATTTAGCATGGCCACTCCAACAAACTTGGGCATCTTTTAACTGTGGGATAAAACTGGAGCACTTGGAGGGAACTCACGCAGACATGGGGAGAACGTGCAAACTCCCCACATCACCCAAGGCCAGAATCGAACCTAGGTCCTGGCACTGTGTGGCAGCAGTGCTAACCACTATGCTGCTATACAGATATAGATGGTCCAGTTAAATGTTAATTTAAGTGATGCAGTAACAAGCAGAAATGTCACTCGGACAGTGGTATATTCAAGCAGTTTTAACATAAATATATCAGGCATTTATTTTTGCTTTCATTGCTGCTATAATTTATATTTGCCATAAGCAAGCCTTCCAAGACAAATTAACATATCTGAATTTATCACAAACTCTTAAACAAAACTTGATGAAACACTCTGATTGAAATCAAAGTCAACACTGAGATTAATGAGATCTCTTCCAGGGAATTGGCATTTGAACTGTGTTGCATTTGTGCAATCTAAACAATGTGCTGCTGGCACATAAAAACACAAGATTTTCCTTCGGGATTTTTTTCCTTGGATAGTATTTAATGAACGATAGAGGTGAACATAAATGAATTTAAAATATAGCCTACATAGAGCTCACATAATGCCAGTATGCTATGAATGTAAAATATAAAAACAAGACGAAAACAATGCGGTGGGTTCAAACATAAAGGAGTTTTAATAAATTACCTGCTGCTTTTGATGGTTAGCAAGCATAATACACTGTAATTTCTCCAATATGGAATACTTGAGGCCAGGTCACTTGTGGATTTCAGACTTTTCTGGATTATAGAATAATGTAGGGTTGAGTGTGGCCAAAGACAAAAAGATCCAAAATGTTTGTGTGACAAGCAACAATGTAATTATAGTACTGTTTATGGCCTGCAGCAAAATGCAGATGCATCTAGATCTAGGTCAACTTTCCAAAGCATTCCCATGTTACAGAAGCAGCTGATCATTTAAATCACCAGCTACCTCCACTGAAGTGTGATTTTGTTAGGCTGAAACCTGACATATCCAGATTAGACCGTTGGGAGAATTAAGCCACCCTTTGGAAAAGGTAAGGCACCCAATGGGTTTGCAAAAGTGGACATGATTGTGCATAAAAAGTGTGCAACCTTATTGGAAGTGTCAAAAAGCTGTTAAAGAATTGTCAAAGTTGTCAAAAAAGTGTTGAAACTCATTGGAGCTGCCAAGGTGCTGTCAAAGAACTGCATAAATTACTTAAGGTGGTGGTTTGTGAAGTCGCCGGAACTGTCATACTGTGTACATATGTTAACAGATCGGCTCACTCTTATATTTCGAACTCTTGTGATCTTCACATTGCAGTTATTGTGTGGCTGAAAGTAGACGGCAGACCACTATTAATATTACCATGAATTGTCCAAGAGGAGATGAGATATTAAATTATGTCCTCCCCCCTCCAATTTTCCTTTCTTTCATTCAATAAAGCACCCAACATCTAATAATTCTAATAATATCACCAATTGTTCAATTTTTATAACTTAACTTATAATGGTGTATTTCAAAATTAGCCTTTTTTTGAAGGTTTATCTGGGTCATTGGACATTCAGTGTGAACAACAGACTTTCTTTCCTCTGCATTGCCAATGGTTCATGTGAGAAAGAACATCTGTCGCCTGTCACGAGTGACCACTCATTACTAGCTGTCATCCAGTTTGTTAATAATTTTTTAAGACATCTGTGCAAAACCCTTCCCATCAGGATTCAAGAGACTTTTTAAAATTCATACGAAAGAGATGGAAGTTGGACGACCCTGTCATTTGCGGTATAGTTGGTAGTTCTGTCCTCCTGTTATAGGCCAAATGGCATTTCCTAGAAATATCACTCTGGCAATATCTGGCTTTAGCCTGTGCCCTAGTAATCAGCACACCAAAATTCAGATTAGTAATTTTAACCTAGTTGTTGAGCAGAAATGTAATACATTCAAGAGATGCATCAAGTTCTAAATTCATCTTAACAACCAATTTAAGATCGTCAGCTGGGTTTGCAGTATACTGGAAGCTACGTATATTAATAGACAGGGCCCTGCTCTTTGCAGACAAAAAGAGTACATACACACATATTGCACCTGAGTCCACTTGCCAACTAATCAACACTCTCTTATACGGTTTAAATTTGTTGATTTCCCTCGCATGATATTCTTGTGAATGTCCTGAAAATTGCAGGATGAAAAGTTTTGACAAAAGGTATTTTTTTCCAGCAACATTCAAACTAGAAAACAATAGTTTGCATATTGCCGTTAAAAGTTAAAGCTAGCTTCCTAAACTCTAATGAAACAGAGAGCTAATATCATCTATAACTAACAGAGGATGTGGGCCTGCACTAATCACAATGGTGCTGGGCAAAAAAGTCTGGGCACAGCAATGCTGACTGGACTTTCATGATGCTTAAATGCAAATGTTACTTCCTGTACATTCTCTAACTCCTGTAATAAACCTTGAAACATAGTGAAACTGCCAATTAAATCTTTCAGCCATACTAATTAACACAAAAATTGGAAATGTCGTATCTGCTTCAGATCACTGACTGCTGGATGGTTTCTCCTTTGTACCAGAACAGAAAAGAAAAACCAATAAAATATTATTGATTTCTCACCAAACACTTCACAAAAAGGTTTAGCAAAAACCTGGCATGAAATTAACAAATTAGGTAAATTAAATGAACAGGTATCTATGAGGTGCAGAATCATCTATTTACAGAATTAGTTTTTCAGCACTCAGTGAACACTTACTAAGCGTATAAAATATGAGGAAGTGGACTTTCTTATGTGAGGCAGGACAGGGAACAGTTCTTTCCTTGATTATTTCAGGATGCCCAGTGTTAGATCATTTGTTATATCCATTAGCAAATAGATCTACGTGGTACTTGCCTACAATTTAATATATTTCATACTTTTAATGTAGGTTGATATCACCAACTAGCTAATCAGATAATATTTTATGATCTCTGTACTAATTATTTAATTCGCAATCAAATAATGTGTTTGCTACCCTTGACTAAAGCTATTCCAAAACCTTAAACACTTACCACTTTTCAAATTGTTTGCTCATAGCACAGATTTGGAACGAATAACTGAAACTTTTACTAAAATAAACGTGCTAACCCGATGGTAACTGGTAGAGGTGTTGCCATGGCAAATGCACTAGCTGATAGTGATTGACAGTTAACTGCCAAAAGTTTGAAATGTAAACCAGGCAGTTTGACCCTGATTGGTCAACCATTTACCTGAGGAATGACTGAGCAAGTGACTGTCACTTATTCTGTTTAGCACATCAAAGGCATCCTGTGGGATAATGGCTATCTGATAAGATCATTGTATATCATGCAAACTCATGAACGGGCCTAAGGCCATCACTTTCAGTTCTGAAATTTGCCCTACCTCAGATTATCCTGGAAGAGTAAGCTATCTCAACAATTTGAGCAACAGGTGAGGCTAGCTATTTCATGTTGCTACTACGCTGTAGCAACACGAGTGGTATTTGCTTCTGTCAAGTCCAAAATATATTTTGCCTGGCACACAAATGAATAACATGTTGTGTGAATTTCAGTATCAGTGTGATGCTAGGTATATAGGCCATATGTCCCAAAGACTGGCAGATTGTATCAAAAATCATGTTCCATATGCTGTTTGCAACAGGGAAGGTACAGGCCATACCCAACCAGCCTAATCGTGCAGATCTCAAAACAGTATCCAACATTAACTGTGATGCTTCAATTGGACAACTTTTGCTAAAAATCCTCAGTGTGCTAAGAATTATGCTGATAACCAATTTGTGATTGTCAGCCAGGCTCGCAGTGTGATACATTTGCGTTTACTGGAAGCTACATATATTAATACATAGGGCCCTGTTCCTTGCAGAGTGAAAGAACACACATTGCAACTGTGACAGCCATTCGTTGACTCATTCCTCAGAGCAATGTTTGGCAGTTAACTGTCGGTCACCATCATCTGGAGCATTCTCCATGGCAATACCTTTACCAATAAGAGTTCACTTGCCAAGCAATCAACATTCTCTTCTCATACGATATAAATCACTGTTTTCCCCTTATATTTTTGTGAAGTGTCCTGATGAGTGTAAGATGAAAAACTTCAACAAG
Source organism: Mustelus asterias (assembly GCF_964213995.1). NCBI lineage: Eukaryota > Metazoa > Chordata > Chondrichthyes > Carcharhiniformes > Triakidae > Mustelus > Mustelus asterias. The sequence continues at coordinate 118,487,262 of NC_135803.1, read as the reverse complement.
TCTCTTTTTTCAAAGAATTATAAGTGTAGAATTGCATTTCTTTAGTTTGTGAATTTTTTAAAAAAAGTGTAAAATTTCAATTAAAAAATCTCCACCTTAATCCAATTTATCTTTCTCTCGTTTTGTACCTGATTTCACATTGAATTCACCAACCTTTCAAGACCCTGTTTTTTTAATCAATATTTTCATCTCATTGGTCCAGGAGATACATTGTTAGTCCCTTACCAAGGCCTTCGATGTACTGTTACAATCAAAAATCTGGTTGAACGTCTCCCTAGGGCCTCGGCACAAACTCTTCAGTGAATATTGCATCAGGAACTAAAATGGTTCTTAGCCAATTTCATTTTAGTAGCTTCACCTTTCTTCTGTTGCCCACTAATGCTTCTTTTTGTTTTAGCAATCTTCAATGTACATGCACAAACAAATAAATAGTCATGTTTCTGAATCAGCATATGTAACAAGGAAAAACATTCCCTTTCTTTCACAATTAAGCAAATCCTTCCTGATCCAAAGGACATATTCTCAATCAGTAATTGTGGATGAGAACCTCCAGGGAAACAGCAAAGATAACAATATTTTGATAAGGTTTCCCTGACTTTGTAGCAAAAGGCCATTTGTTCTTTTATGTTTCCTCCAACAAAGAACCATGCAGTGCAGTGCCAGATTTTTAATGAAAAGATGTGCTAGAATCTGCTTTGAAGCTTCAGCATGTATTCCTGAATACCTAAAGTGGTTATGTTCCAAATGCACAGCAATAATGTTTGAAATAATAAAACTGAGCAAGAAAAAACAATCAGATTCTTAACTGACATCAACATTCTTCTAAACAGCAGTTACATTTTTAAAAAAACAAGGTGCAAATGATTTACTGTACATACATGCAAATGAATGACTTTAAATGTGTGTTGCAGCAGGAAAGAGCAAGTCATCCCATATATAGCTGCTATTGCCTGAAAACAACAAAATTAAGTGTTTCACATTGATGTGAAACAACGTAAGATGCTAATTTTAAAGAACTATTAATATCAAGTTAAAATAAAGTTTTAATCTTTGAACAGTTCATTTATACAGAATTCTAAGTCCTGAAAGCTCCTACAATACATAGGCCATTCTTTTTATTCATTTCCAAAGTGATCTGTCAGAAATTTTGAATGCCAACTGCCTCAAAATTTAAAAAATACAGAAGCAAAGACGGATTCTTGGAATTTTAAATAAGTTTGTTGTCTCAGATTCTGCAGTAGAACTGTTAGCATTCATCATTTCTCCGCTGAAACTGGCAGCAACTTTCTGAAGTCCACACATGTGCAGTTAAATACAGAAATTCAGATGTTGCTGCAAAATCCTCCCAGACTGAAAACAATTCAAAATTACTGAATGGATGAGAACTTCCCACTATTAATCAATTACTCTTGTTGTTAAAACCCTTGAAAAATCTATACCTCTTTGAATAAGAGACAACAGGATTTTTAATATGCAAGAAAGCTCTGAAAGTTCAAAGTGTCCGCTGCATCTACTGGAGACAGGCTGTTTAAATTTAGTTTAGTTTATTTACTAGTGTCACAAGTAGGCTTACATTACACTGCAATGAAGATACTGTGAAAATATCCTAGTCGACACACTCCAGCGCCTGTTCGGGTACACTGAGGGAGAATTTAGCATGGTCAATGCACCTAACCAGCACGTCTTTCCATCTGTGGGATGAAACCGGAGCACCCGGAGGAAACCTAATGCGCTCTGCATGGGAAGACACAACATTCCTCTTTTATTTTAATAATTGCACTGTGGCAGTATTTATCTTCAAATCAAACTTGAGAAGATGGCAACAAATCGTTTGTAAGGCCAAATCTTCAATTTGTGCACAATTGGGCTGATGTAAGCCTTAGGCATCTCTAAGTATAGGCTTGACTACATCCTTTATTACAAAAGTCAGGCAATTTTATAAAGTGGAACAAAATTTTATTTGACTCAGGGGAAGATTTGAGCTAATTCCACCTGCCCACAAAATTTTAATATGAAAGTTCCTGCATACGTAAAACGTACTTGAATGCGCCATTAACAAAATTAATTTTATCAGATATGTTAGTTCCTATATCTCAAAGGTGTAGTTTAAAATATAGTTTGTAAAACAGACCATAAATATTACACTCATCTATAGTTTCTGATTACTGGAGCTTTAAAAGGAAGTTATTTTAATACCTGGTTATTTCATACACATTGCATTGGTTAATCATTTAATTCAATTGTCTCCTGCTTTCATATAAGAGGCTTTGGATTAGCTGGCACAAAATCAACCATAGCAAGTATTGACTTGATCTACAACCACACAAAGCTAATTGTAAGTAATTTATTCCATTCGTACTTATCTAATCATAGTCAGATTATCATTTGCAAGGACTTCTCTTTCTGCTCCTGCACTGTTACCTCTGGTGTTCCCCCAATAATCTGTGCTTCTTCCCTCCTCTTATTTCTCAGCTACATGCTGCCCTGTGGTAACAACATTCAAATGCACAGCACTAGTTTTCACACATACAGTGATGACACTCAGACCTCTGTCATCACCACATCTCTTGACATCTCCATTGTTACTAAATTATCAAACCGCTTATCCGACATCCAACACCAGATGAGCAAAAAATGCTCCAATTCAATACTGGGAAGACTGAAGTCATTGTTTAGGCCCCCACTGCAAACCGTGTTTCCCAGCTACTAAGTCCGTCTCGCTCCCCGGCAACTGCTGGTGAGAGTTAACCAGGCTGTTTACAACCTTAGTGTCACATTTGACACCACGATGAGCTTCTGATTTCATATTCGTCATCTCACTAAGACCACCTATTTCCACCTCCTTAATATCGTCCGACTTGGCCCCTGTCTCAGCTCATCTGCTACTGAAACCCTCATTCATGTCTTCAATATTCCAACACACTCCTGACTGGTGTCACAAATTCCAGCATTTGTAAACTTGAGATCATCTAACCTCCGCAGTCCATATCTCAACTTGCACCAAATTCCATTCACCTATCACCCACGTGATCGTCGATTACACTGGCTGCTGGTCAAGTAATGCCTCAATTATAAAATTCTCATCCTTGTTTTTAAATCCTTCCATGGCTTTTCCCCTCCTTAACTCTGTAGTCTCCTCCAGTCCCACAACCCTTCGAGATATCTCTGCTGCTCTCCTTCTGGCTTCTTTTTATTTCACCACAATGGGTGATCATGCTTTCAATGATGCCCTAAGCTCTGGGATACCCCCCTTACACCTCGCCCCCTCACTTCCCTCCTTTAAATTCAAGGATTTAAAGTAATTAGCAAAAGAAACAAAGGCAACATAAGGATAAACCTTTCCATGCAGCAAGTGGTTAAGGTCTGGAATGTACTCCTGAATGTGGCACATGCACTTTCAATTGAAGTGTTCAAACGGGGATTAGATTGCTATCTGAAAAGAATCATAGAATCGTACAGTGCAGGAGGCGGCCATTTGGCCATCGAGTCTGCACCGACCACAATTTCACCCAGGTCCTATTCCGATAACCCCATGCATTTACCCTAGCTAATCCCTCTCACACTAAGGGGCAATTTAACATGGCCAATCAACCTAATCCACACATCTCTGAAGTGTGGGAGGAAACCATAGCACCCAGAGGAAACCTACACAGACATGTGGAGAATGTGCAAACTCCACACAGACAATGACCCAAGCCGGGAATCGAACCTGGGACCCTGGTGCTGTGAGGCAGCAGTGCTAACCACTGTGCCACCGGAAGGAAGAAGATGCAGGGTTAAGGGGAGAAGGCAAGGGAATACTTTCAGGTAAATTGCTCATTTTGTGAGCCAGCGCAGATA